>NW_027663819.1:0-68000 GCF_964034855.1 Anser brachyrhynchus | reverse complement strand
GAGCCTCTATACTTCATTTTCTCCTCATGACCCCTAGCAATAATATGATACGTATCCACCCTAGCAGAGACAAACCGAGCTCCTTTTGACCTCACAGAGGGTGAATCTGAGCTAGTCTCAGGGTTTAACGTTGAATACGCCGCAGGACCCTTCGCCTTATTCTTCCTAGCTGAATATGCGAACATTATGCTAATAAATACACTTACAGCCATCATATTCCTAAACCCAAGCGCCCTAGGGCCACCCACAGAACTATTCCCCGTCATCCTAGCCACAAAAGTCCTCCTACTATCTTCTGGTTTCTTATGGGTCCGAGCTTCATACCCACGATTCCGATATGACCAACTAATGCACCTACTATGAAAAAACTTCCTACCCCTCACACTAGCTCTGTGCCTCTGACACATCAGCATACCTATCTGCTATGCAGGCCTACCTCCTTACATAAGGAAATGTGCCTGAACTACAAAGGGTCACTATGATAAAGTGAACATAGAGGTATAACAGCCCTCTCATTTCCTGTTGACCTTAGAAAAGTAGGAATTGAACCCACACAAGAGAAATCAAAATTCTCCATACTTCCCTTATATTATTTTCTAGTAGAGTCAGCTAATCAAGCTATCGGGCCCATACCCCGAAAATGATGGTTTAACCCCCTCCTCTACTAATGAACCCTTACGCGACCCCAATCATAACCTTCAGCCTCATCTTGGGCACCACAATCACAATTTCCAGCAACCACTGAGTTCTGGCCTGGACAGGACTGGAGATCAACGCACTAGCCATCATTCCCCTAATTGCCAAATCCCACCACCCACGAGCAGTAGAAGCCGCAACGAAATACTTCCTAACCCAAGCAGCTGCTTCCGCCCTGGTCCTATTCTCTAGCATAACCAATGCCTGAGTCACCGGCCAATGAGACATCACACAAATAAACCACCCAACCTCCTGTCTACTACTGACAGCAGCAATCGCTATTAAACTGGGCCTAGTGCCATTTCACTTCTGATTCCCAGAAGTACTACAAGGATCGCCACTAATAACAGCCCTGCTACTCTCGACCCTCATAAAATTCCCCCCACTAACCCTGCTCCTACTAACATCCAAATCCCTCGACCCAGCTCTACTCACCGCCATGGCCCTAGCCTCAACAGCACTAGGAGGCTGAATAGGACTGAACCAAACACAAACACGCAAAATCCTAGCCTTCTCGTCCATCTCCCACTTAGGCTGAATCGCCATCATCCTAGTTTACAGCCCCAAATTGGCCTTACTTACCTTCTACCTATACACAATCATAACATCAGCCGTATTCCTAGCCCTTAACAAAATCAAAGCCCTTAACCTATCCATGATCACAACCTCATGAACAAAAACCCCAGTGCTAAACGCCACCCTAATACTAGTACTTTTATCCCTAGCAGGCCTCCCCCCATTAACAGGCTTTATACCAAAGTGACTTATCATCCAAGAACTAACTAAACAGGAAATAACACCAGCAGCCATGGCAATTGCCATGCTATCACTGCTCAGCCTCTTCTTCTACCTACGCCTCGCATACCACTCAACAATTACCCTTCCCCCCAACTCCTCTAACCACATAAAACAATGATACACTAGCAAAGCCCCAAGCACACCTACTGCGGTCCTTGCCTCACTATCAATCCTCTTACTTCCCCTGTCCCCAGTAATACATGCCATTGTCTAGAAACTTAGGATAACACCCCAAACCGAAGGCCTTCAAAGCCTTAAATAAGAGTTAAACCCTCTTAGTTTCTGCACATTAAGACTTACAGAATATTAACCTGTATCTTCTGAATGCAAGTCAGACGCTTTAATTAAGCTAAAGCCTCCCTAGACAGATGGGCTTCGATCCCACAAAACTCTAGTTAACAGCTAAATGCCTAAACCAATTGGCTTCTGCCTACAAAGACCCTGACGCACCCTAGTGCGCATCGATGAGCTTGCAACTCAACATGAATTTCACTACAGAGCCGATAAGAAGAGGAATTAAACCTCTGTAAAAAGGACTACAGCCTAACGCTTCAACACTCAGCCATCTTACCCGTCACCTTCATCAACCGATGACTATTTTCCACTAACCATAAGGATATTGGCACCCTGTACCTCATCTTCGGGGCATGAGCAGGAATAGTCGGCACCGCACTCAGCCTATTAATCCGCGCAGAACTAGGACAACCAGGAACTCTCCTAGGCGACGACCAAATTTACAATGTAATCGTTACCGCTCACGCCTTTGTAATAAGCTTCTTTATAGTCATACCCATCATGATCGGAGGATTCGGCAACTGATTAGTCCCCCTCATAATCGGTGCCCCCGACATAGCATTCCCGCGAATAAACAACATAAGCTTTTGACTCCTCCCCCCATCATTCCTCCTCCTACTAGCCCCATCCACTGTAGAAGCTGGCGCCGGCACAGGCTGAACTGTCTACCCTCCCCTAGCAGGTAACCTTGCCCGCGCCGGAGCTTCAGTAGACCTGGCTATCTTCTCACTCCACTTAGCCGGTATCTCCTCCATCCTTGGGGCCATCAACTTTATCACCACAGCCATCAACATAAAACCCCCCGCACTCTCACAATACCAAACCCCACTATTTGTCTGATCCGTACTAATTACCGCCATCCTACTCCTTCTATCACTCCCCGTACTCGCCGCCGGTATTACAATATTACTAACTGATCGAAACCTAAACACCACATTCTTCGACCCCGCTGGAGGAGGAGACCCAATCCTGTACCAACACCTATTCTGATTCTTCGGACACCCAGAAGTCTATATTCTGATCCTACCGGGCTTCGGAATCATCTCACACGTAGTCACGTACTACTCAGGCAAAAAGGAGCCCTTCGGCTACATGGGAATAGTCTGAGCCATACTATCCATCGGCTTCCTAGGATTCATCGTCTGAGCTCACCACATGTTTACAGTAGGAATAGACGTTGATACCCGAGCCTACTTTACATCAGCCACTATAATCATTGCCATCCCTACCGGAATCAAAGTATTTAGCTGACTAGCCACCCTGCACGGAGGAACAATCAAATGAGACCCCCCCAATACTATGAGCTCTAGGATTTATCTTCCTATTTACCATCGGAGGATTAACAGGAATCGTTCTTGCAAACTCTTCCCTAGACATCGCCCTGCACGACACGTACTACGTAGTTGCCCACTTCCACTACGTCCTATCCATAGGCGCCGTCTTTGCCATTCTAGCAGGATTTACTCACTGATTCCCACTACTCACTGGGTTTACCCTACACCAAACATGAGCAAAAGCCCACTTCGGGGTAATATTTACAGGAGTAAACCTAACGTTCTTCCCCCAGCACTTCCTAGGCCTAGCAGGAATACCCCGACGATACTCGGACTATCCCGACGCCTACACACTATGAAACACCATTTCCTCCATCGGCTCCCTAATCTCAATAGTAGCCGTAATCATACTAATATTCATCATCTGAGAAGCCTTTTCGGCCAAACGAAAAGTCCTACAACCAGAACTAACTACCACAAACGTTGAATGAATCCACGGCTGCCCTCCCCCATACCATACTTTCGAGGAACCGGCCTTCGTCCAAGTACAAGAAAGGAAGGAATCGAACCCTCACATGCTGGTTTCAAGCCAACTGCATTCACCGCTCATGCTTCTTTCTTATGAGACGTTAGTAAACCAATTACATAGCCTTGTCAAGACTAAATCACAGGTAAAAATCCTGTACATCTCATGTGGCCAACCACTCCCAACTAGGATTCCAAGACGCCTCATCACCCATCATAGAAGAACTCGTTGAATTCCACGACCACGCCCTAATCGTTGCCCTAGCTATCTGCAGCCTAGTTCTCTACCTTTTAGCCCACATACTAACAGAAAAACTCTCGTCCAATGCTGTAGACGCCCAAGAAGTAGAGCTGATCTGGACAATCCTACCTGCTATCGTCCTGGTACTCCTCGCCCTCCCATCCCTACAAATCCTCTACATAATGGACGAAATCGATGAACCAGACCTCACCCTAAAAGCCATCGGCCACCAATGATACTGAAGCTACGAATACACAGACTTCAAAGACCTATCATTCGACTCCTACATAGTGCCCACCCCAGACTTACCCAACGGCCACTTCCGACTGCTAGAAGTTGACCACCGCGTAGTTATCCCAATAGAATCCCCCATCCGCGTAATCATTACTGCAGGAGACGTACTCCACTCCTGAGCAGTCCCAACGCTCGGAGTTAAAACAGACGCAATCCCAGGCCGACTAAACCAAACTTCATTCATTACCACCCGGCCTGGGATTTTTTACGGACAATGCTCAGAAATTTGCGGGGCTAATCACAGCTACATACCCATTGTAGTAGAATCAACCCCACTCCCACATTTCGAGGCCTGATCGTCCCTTCTATCATCATCCTAATCATTAAGAAGCTATGCAACAGCACTAGCCTTTTAAGCTAGCCAAAGAGGGACTTCCCCCTCCTTAATGATATGCCACAGCTTAACCCCGCACCATGATTTTCAATCATAATTATAACCTGATTAACCCTAGCACTCCTCATCCAACCAAAACTACTAGCCTTCACCACAACCAACCCCCCATCAAATAAGACCTCCCTCACTACCAAACCCACACCATGATCCTGACCATGAACCTAAGCTTCTTTGACCAATTTTCCAGCCCCAATCTATTCGGCATCCCCTTAATCCTACTATCCCTACTCTTCCCAGCCCTACTATTCCCGTCCCCAAACAACCGATGAATCAACAACCGCCTTTCTACTATCCAAACATGACTCCTTCACCTAATCACAAAACAACTAATAGTCCCACTCAACAAAAATGGCCACAAATGAGCCATAATATTTACATCCCTAATAATCATACTTCTTACAATCAACCTTCTAGGCCTCCTTCCATATACATTCACCCCAACCACCCAACTATCTATGAACATAGCCCTAGCCTTCCCACTATGGCTCGCCACACTACTAACAGGCCTACGAAACCAACCATCAGCCTCTTTAGCCCACCTATTACCCGAAGGTACCCCTACACCCCTAATCCCCGCACTAATCCTGATCGAAACAACCAGCCTACTAATCCGCCCCCTAGCCCTCGGAGTCCGCCTTACAGCCAACCTTACAGCAGGACACTTACTCATCCAACTCATCTCTACAGCCTCCATTGCATTAATACCCACCCTTCCTGCAGTATCCATCCTAACAATAATCATCCTACTACTCCTAACCATCCTAGAAGTAGCAGTAGCCATAATCCAGGCCTACGTCTTCGTGCTCCTTCTAAGCCTATACTTACAAGAAAACATCTAATGGCACACCAAGCACACTCATACCACATAGTTGACCCAAGCCCTTGACCAATCTTCGGGGCAGCCGCCGCCCTACTCACAACCTCAGGATTAATCATGTGATTCCACTACAACTCATCCATACTACTAACCCTAGGCCTCATCTCAATACTCCTAGTAATACTCCAATGATGACGAGACATTGTACGAGAAAGCACCTTCCAAGGCCATCACACTCCCACAGTCCAAAAAGGCCTACGATACGGCATAATCCTTTTCATCACATCCGAAGCATTCTTCTTCTTAGGGTTCTTCTGAGCGTTCTTCCACTCGAGCCTGGCCCCAACCCCAGAACTAGGAGGCCAATGACCCCCAACAGGAATTAAACCACTCAACCCGATAGAAGTCCCCCTACTAAACACAGCCATCCTACTAGCCTCAGGCGTTACCGTAACGTGAGCCCATCACAGCATCACAGAAGGAAACCGAAAACACGCCATCCACGCCCTAACCCTAACGATCCTCCTGGGATTCTACTTCACAGCCCTACAAGCAATAGAATACCACGAAGCCCCATTCTCAATCGCCGATAGCGTCTACGGATCTACCTTCTTCGTTGCCACTGGATTCCACGGACTCCACGTAATCATCGGATCCTCCTTCCTGACCGTCTGCCTCTTCCGACTGATCAAGTTCCACTTTACATCAGACCACCACTTCGGATTCGAGGCAGCAGCCTGATACTGACACTTCGTAGACGTCATCTGACTATTCCTCTACATAACCATCTACTGATGAGGATCTTGCTCTTCTAGTATATTAATTACAATTGACTTCCAATCTCTGGAATCTGGTATAAACCCAGAGGAGAGCAATGAACGCACTCATGTTCATATTCGCCCTATCATCAATCCTAAGCGCCGCCCTAACCGCATTAAACTTCTGACTCGCCCAAATAAACCCCGACTCAGAGAAACTCTCACCGTACGAATGTGGATTCGACCCACTTGGATCTGCTCGATTACCATTCTCAGTCCGATTCTTCCTCAGTAGCCATCCTGTTCGTCCTATTCGACCTAGAAATCGCCCTCCTACTCCCCCTGCCATGAGCCGTCCAACTCCAATCCCCCCTAATGACCCTCACCTGAACTGTAGTGATCCTCCTTCTCCTAACACTCGGACTGGCCTACGAGTGAATTCAAGGGGGCCTAGAATGAGCAGAATAACAGAAAGTTAGTCTAACCAAAAAGATAGCTGGTTTCGACCCAGCAGATTACAGCCAACCCTGTAACTTTCTTATGTCGCCCCTACATTTAAGCTTCTACTCAGCCTTCATTTTCAGCGGACTAGGACTAGCCTTCCACCGAACCCACCTAGTATCCGCCCTACTATGCCTTGAAAGCATAATATTATCGATATTCGTAGGCCTATCAATATGATCCATCGAAAACCAAGTCTCCTCATTCACCATGGTACCAATTCTCATGCTAACCTTCTCAGCGTGTGAGGCGGGCACAGGCCTGGCCATCCTAGTAGCCTCCACCCGCACACATGGCTCCGACCATCTACACAACCTAAACCTCCTGCAATGCTAAAAATCATCCTACCCACAATCATACTTCTTCCAACAGCCCTGCTGTCTCCACCAAAATTTCTGTGGACTAACACCACCTTATACAGCCTCCTAATCGCTGCCCTAAGCCTACAGTGATTAATCCCAACCTACTACCCCTACAAATTTTTATCCAACTGAACAGGAATTGACCAAATCTCATCCCCCCTCCTAGTACTATCCTGCTGACTACTCCCACTCATAATCATAGCAAGCCAAAACCACCTGCAACAAGAACCCCTACAACGCAAACGAATCTTTATCTCAACCTTAGTCGCAGTCCAGCCATTCATCCTACTAGCCTTTTCCACCACAGAACTAGCACTATTTTACATCTCATTTGAAGCAACCCTCATTCCCACCCTAATCTTAATCACCCGATGGGGGAACCAACCAGAACGCCTAAGCGCTGGCATCTACCTGCTATTCTACACGCCAGTAAGCTCTCTACCCCTGCTAATCACAATCATACACCTATACGTGAAAATTGGCACCCTGCACCTGCCAACCCTACAACTAACCCACCCAACCCTATCCACCTCATGGACAGGAATACTATCAGGTCTAGCACTGCTCGTAGCATTCATAGTAA
The DNA here is from genome assembly GCF_964034855.1 of Anser brachyrhynchus. Classification (NCBI taxonomy): domain Eukaryota; kingdom Metazoa; phylum Chordata; class Aves; order Anseriformes; family Anatidae; genus Anser; species Anser brachyrhynchus. The sequence continues at coordinate 60,463 of NW_027663819.1, read as the reverse complement.
AAGCCCCACTATACGGCCTACACCTCTGACTGCCAAAAGCCCACGTAGAAGCACCCATCGCAGGCTCAATACTCCTCGCCGCCCTACTACTAAAGCTAGGAGGATACGGAATTATACGAGTCACTCTATTTATGGGCCCACTGTCCAACCTCCTGCACTACCCCTTCCTAACCCTGGCCCTATGAGGCGCCCTAATGACTAGCTCAATCTGCCTACGACAGACAGACCTAAAATCACTAATCGCTTATTCATCCGTTAGCCACATAGGCCTAGTTATCGCCGCAGGAATAATCCAAACCCACTGATCATTCTCAGGGGCAATGATCCTAATAATTTCCCATGGACTAACTTCCTCCATACTATTCTGCCTAGCCAACACAAACTATGAACGTACGCACAGCCGAATTCTACTACTCACACGAGGCCTACAACCTCTCCTACCACTCATAGCTACCTGATGATTGCTGGCCAATCTAACAAACATAGCCTTACCCCCAACAACAAACCTCATAGCAGAGCTAACCATTATAATCACCTTATTCAACTGATCTGCCTTCACGATCATCCTAACAGGAATCGCAACCCTACTAACCGCCTCCTACACCTTATTCATACTACTAATGACCCAACGAGGCTCAATCCCCTCCCACATCACATCTATGCAAAACTCAACCACGCGAGAACACCTGCTCATAACACTCCACATTATCCCAATATTCCTCCTAATCCTCAAACCCGAACTGATCTCCGGAATCCCCTCATGCAAGTATAGTTTAAACCAAACATTAGACTGTGATTCTAAGAATAGAAGTTCAAACCTTCTTACCTGCCGAGGGGAGGGTTTAACCAACAAGAGCTGCTAACTCTTACATCTGAGCCTAAAACCTCAGCCCCCTTACTTTTAAAGGATAACAGCAATCCACTGGTCTTAGGAACCACCCATCTTGGTGCAAATCCAAGTAAAAGTAGTGAACCCCACACTACTAATCAACTCCCTCACACTACTCACGCTGACAATCCTCCTAACCCCAATCATCCTGCCATTTCTATTTAAAAACTTTAAAAACACCCCACAAGCCACCACCCGCGCTGTTAAAACCGCATTCCTAATTAGCCTAGCCCCTACAACCGCATTCATCTACTCGGGAGTAGAATCTGTCACCTGCCACTGGGAGTGAAAATTCATTATAAACTTTAAAATCCCCCTGAGCCTAAAAATAGACCAATACTCAATAACATTTCTTCCAATCGCCCTATTTGTAACATGATCAATCCTACAATTCGCCATATGATACATGGCCTCAGAGCCATACGTAACAAAATTTTTCACCTACCTACTGACATTCCTAGTCGCCATACTCCTCCTAACAACCGCAAACAACATATTCCTCCTATTCGTAGGCTGGGAAGGAGTACGAATCATGTCCTTCCTTCTCATCGGCTGATGACAAGGCCGAGCAGATGCCAACACCGCCGCCCTACAAGCCGTAATCTACAACCGAATCGGAGACATCGGACTGATCCTGAGCATAGCATGACTAGCTTCAACATTCAACACCTGAGAGATCCAACAAGCCGTACACCCCCACCAAACCCCAATCCTCCCCCTCATAGGATTAATCCTCGCAGCCGCAGGAAAATCCGCCCAATTTGGACTCCACCCATGACTGCCCGCAGCAATAGAAGGCCCCACCCCAGTATCAGCCCTACTGCACTCCAGTACCATAGTAGTAGCCGGAATCTTCCTGCTCATCCGCATGCACCCCCTGCTAGCCACCAACCAGACAGCCCTAACCGCCTGCCTATGCCTAGGTGCTCTATCAACCCTATTCGCTGCCACATGCGCCCTAACCCAAAATGACATCAAAAAAATCATTGCTTTCTCAACATCCAGCCAACTAGGACTAATAATAGTCACTATCGGACTAAACCTCCCACAACTAGCCTTCCTACACATCTCAACCCATGCCTTCTTTAAAGCCATACTATTCCTATGCTCAGGGTCTATCATCCACAACCTAAACGGAGAACAAGATATCCGAAAGATAGGAGGCCTACAGAAAATACTCCCAGTCACTACTTCCTGCCTAACCATCGGAAACCTGGCGCTGATAGGAACCCCATTCCTAGCCGGATTCTACTCAAAAGACCTCATCATCGAAAGCTTAAACACATCATACCTAAATACTTGAGCCCTACTCCTAACCCTTATAGCCACAGCATTCACCGCAACCTACAGCATCCGCATAACCATCCTAGTCCAAGCTGGACAAACCCGAATCCCCCCAATAGTATCAATAAACGAAAACAACCCACTAATCACCGCCCCCCTAACCCGACTCGCCCTAGGCAGCATTACAGCAGGATTAATCATTACCTCTTTCATCACACCAACCAAAACCCCCCCAATAACCATACCCCTTATCACCAAAACCGCTGCCATCCTCATAACAATCCTAGGAATCACCCTAGGCCCCTCATGTACAGGGCCACACCCCTCTAACGGCGCAAGCTTACATAGAAACATTATTAACAGACCTAGACAGATACAAAAACCCCTACAAGACCACGTATTAACTAACCCTGTTAACCCGACTCAGGAGCGCCTATAAGAGCGATTAAAATCTGTGAAAGGAACTCGGCAAATTAATAAGGCCCGACTGTTTACCAAAAACATAGCCTTCAGCAAATTAAACAAGTATTGAAGGTGATGCCTGCCCGGTGACTTAGGTTTAACGGCCGCGGTATCCTAACCGTGCAAAGGTAGCGCAATCAATTGTCCCATAAATCGAGACTTGTATGAATGGCTAAACGAGGTCTCAACTGTCTCTCACAGATAATCAGTGAAATTGATCTCCCCGTGCAAAAGCGGGGATGTGAACATAAGACGAGAAGACCCTGTGGAACTTAAAAATCAACGACCACCGCGAATCCTCAATCAACCCCACTGGGGCCACTACCATCGCAGAGCCTGGTCGATATTTTTCGGTTGGGGCGACCTTGGAGGAGAACAAATCCTCCAAAAACAAGACCATACCTCTTTACCTAGAGCTACCCCTCAAAGTGCTAACAGTGACCAGACCCAATATAATTGATTAATGGACCAAGCTACCCCAGGGATAACAGCGCAATCCCCCTCAAGAGCCCATATCGACAGGGGGGTTTACGACCTCGATGTTGGATCAGGACATCCTAATGGTGCAGCCGCTATTAAGGGTTCGTTTGTTCAACGATTAACAGTCCTACGTGATCTGAGTTCAGACCGGAGCAATCCAGGTCGGTTTCTATCTATGACACACTCTCCCCAGTACGAAAGGACCGGGAAAGTGGGGCCAATACCACAAGCACGCCCCCCCCCCCCCCCTCTAAGCAGTGAAACCAACTAAACCGTGAAGAGGGCCTTCCCCCACCACTTTCAATCCTAGAAAAGGACCAGCTAGAGTGGCAGAGCCCGGCAAGTGCAGAAGGCTTAAGCCCTTTCCCCAGAGGTTCAAATCCTCTCCCTAGCTTCACCCATGATTCAAATAACAACACTAAGCTGCCTCGTTATATCCCTCCTATACATCATCCCAATCCTGATTGCCGTAGCCTTCCTAACCCTAGTAGAACGGAAAATCCTAAGCTACATACAATCCCGCAAAGGCCCTAACGTTGTAGGGCCTTTTGGCCTACTTCAACCATTTGCGGACGGACTGAAACTATTTACCAAAGAGCCCATCCGACCCTCTACCTCTTCCCCACTTCTATTCATTCTGATACCAATACTAGCCCTTGTCCTAGCCCTCACCACTTGAGCACCACTACCACTCCCATTTCCCCTAGCAGATCTAAACCTCGGAGTTCTCTTCCTAATAGCCATGTCAAGCCTAGCCGTCTACTCAGTCCTATGATCAGGCTGAGCCTCGAACTCAAAATACGCACTAATCGGAGCCCTACGGGCAGTAGCACAGACCATTTCATACGAAGTGACACTGTCCATAATCCTGCTATCAATAATCATACTAAGCGGAAGCTACACACTCAGCTCCTTTGCCGTCGCACAGGAGCCTCTATACTTCATTTTCTCCTCATGACCCCTAGCAATAATATGATACGTATCCACCCTAGCAGAGACAAACCGAGCTCCTTTTGACCTCACAGAGGGTGAATCTGAGCTAGTCTCAGGGTTTAACGTTGAATACGCCGCAGGACCCTTCGCCTTATTCTTCCTAGCTGAATATGCGAACATTATGCTAATAAATACACTTACAGCCATCATATTCCTAAACCCAAGCGCCCTAGGGCCACCCACAGAACTATTCCCCGTCATCCTAGCCACAAAAGTCCTCCTACTATCTTCTGGTTTCTTATGGGTCCGAGCTTCATACCCACGATTCCGATATGACCAACTAATGCACCTACTATGAAAAAACTTCCTACCCCTCACACTAGCTCTGTGCCTCTGACACATCAGCATACCTATCTGCTATGCAGGCCTACCTCCTTACATAAGGAAATGTGCCTGAACTACAAAGGGTCACTATGATAAAGTGAACATAGAGGTATAACAGCCCTCTCATTTCCTGTTGACCTTAGAAAAGTAGGAATTGAACCCACACAAGAGAAATCAAAATTCTCCATACTTCCCTTATATTATTTTCTAGTAGAGTCAGCTAATCAAGCTATCGGGCCCATACCCCGAAAATGATGGTTTAACCCCCTCCTCTACTAATGAACCCTTACGCGACCCCAATCATAACCTTCAGCCTCATCTTGGGCACCACAATCACAATTTCCAGCAACCACTGAGTTCTGGCCTGGACAGGACTGGAGATCAACGCACTAGCCATCATTCCCCTAATTGCCAAATCCCACCACCCACGAGCAGTAGAAGCCGCAACGAAATACTTCCTAACCCAAGCAGCTGCTTCCGCCCTGGTCCTATTCTCTAGCATAACCAATGCCTGAGTCACCGGCCAATGAGACATCACACAAATAAACCACCCAACCTCCTGTCTACTACTGACAGCAGCAATCGCTATTAAACTGGGCCTAGTGCCATTTCACTTCTGATTCCCAGAAGTACTACAAGGATCGCCACTAATAACAGCCCTGCTACTCTCGACCCTCATAAAATTCCCCCCACTAACCCTGCTCCTACTAACATCCAAATCCCTCGACCCAGCTCTACTCACCGCCATGGCCCTAGCCTCAACAGCACTAGGAGGCTGAATAGGACTGAACCAAACACAAACACGCAAAATCCTAGCCTTCTCGTCCATCTCCCACTTAGGCTGAATCACCATCATCCTAGTTTACAGCCCCAAATTGGCCTTACTTACCTTCTACCTATACACAATCATAACATCAGCCGTATTCCTAGCCCTTAACAAAATCAAAGCCCTTAACCTATCCATGATCACAACCTCATGAACAAAAACCCCAGTGCTAAACGCCACCCTAATACTAGTACTTTTATCCCTAGCAGGCCTCCCCCCATTAACAGGCTTTATACCAAAGTGACTTATCATCCAAGAACTAACTAAACAGGAAATAACACCAGCAGCCATGGCAATTGCCATGCTATCACTGCTCAGCCTCTTCTTCTACCTACGCCTCGCATACCACTCAACAATTACCCTTCCCCCCAACTCCTCTAACCACATAAAACAATGATACACTAGCAAAGCCCCAAGCACACCTACTGCGGTCCTTGCCTCACTATCAATCCTCTTACTTCCCCTGTCCCCAATAATACATGCCATTGTCTAGAAACTTAGGATAACACCCCAAACCGAAGGCCTTCAAAGCCTTAAATAAGAGTTAAACCCTCTTAGTTTCTGCACATTAAGACTTACAGAATATTAACCTGTATCTTCTGAATGCAAGTCAGACGCTTTAATTAAGCTAAAGCCTCCCTAGACAGATGGGCTTCGATCCCACAAAACTCTAGTTAACAGCTAAATGCCTAAACCAATTGGCTTCTGCCTACAAAGACCCTGACGCACCCTAGTGCGCATCGATGAGCTTGCAACTCAACATGAATTTCACTACAGAGCCGATAAGAAGAGGAATTAAACCTCTGTAAAAAGGACTACAGCCTAACGCTTCAACACTCAGCCATCTTACCCGTCACCTTCATCAACCGATGACTATTTTCCACTAACCATAAGGATATTGGCACCCTGTACCTCATCTTCGGGGCATGAGCAGGAATAGTCGGCACCGCACTCAGCCTATTAATCCGCGCAGAACTAGGACAACCAGGAACTCTCCTAGGCGACGACCAAATTTACAATGTAATCGTTACCGCTCACGCCTTTGTAATAAGCTTCTTTATAGTCATACCCATCATGATCGGAGGATTCGGCAACTGATTAGTCCCCCTCATAATCGGTGCCCCCGACATAGCATTCCCGCGAATAAACAACATAAGCTTTTGACTCCTCCCCCCATCATTCCTCCTCCTACTAGCCCCATCCACTGTAGAAGCTGGCGCCGGCACAGGCTGAACTGTCTACCCTCCCCTAGCAGGTAACCTTGCCCGCGCCGGAGCTTCAGTAGACCTGGCTATCTTCTCACTCCACTTAGCCGGTATCTCCTCCATCCTTGGGGCCATCAACTTTATCACCACAGCCATCAACATAAAACCCCCCGCACTCTCACAATACCAAACCCCACTATTTGTCTGATCCGTACTAATTACCGCCATCCTACTCCTTCTATCACTCCCCGTACTCGCCGCCGGTATTACAATATTACTAACTGATCGAAACCTAAACACCACATTCTTCGACCCCGCTGGAGGAGGAGACCCAATCCTGTACCAACACCTATTCTGATTCTTCGGACACCCAGAAGTCTATATTCTGATCCTACCGGGCTTCGGAATCATCTCACACGTAGTCACGTACTACTCAGGCAAAAAGGAGCCCTTCGGCTACATGGGAATAGTCTGAGCCATACTATCCATCGGCTTCCTAGGATTCATCGTCTGAGCTCACCACATGTTTACAGTAGGAATAGACGTTGATACCCGAGCCTACTTTACATCAGCCACTATAATCATTGCCATCCCTACCGGAATCAAAGTATTTAGCTGACTAGCCACCCTGCACGGAGGAACAATCAAATGAGACCCCCCCAATACTATGAGCTCTAGGATTTATCTTCCTATTTACCATCGGAGGATTAACAGGAATCGTTCTTGCAAACTCTTCCCTAGACATCGCCCTGCACGACACGTACTACGTAGTTGCCCACTTCCACTACGTCCTATCCATAGGCGCCGTCTTTGCCATTCTAGCAGGATTTACTCACTGATTCCCACTACTCACTGGGTTTACCCTACACCAAACATGAGCAAAAGCCCACTTCGGGGTAATATTTACAGGAGTAAACCTAACGTTCTTCCCCCAGCACTTCCTAGGCCTAGCAGGAATACCCCGACGATACTCGGACTATCCCGACGCCTACACACTATGAAACACCATTTCCTCCATCGGCTCCCTAATCTCAATAGTAGCCGTAATCATACTAATATTCATCATCTGAGAAGCCTTTTCGGCCAAACGAAAAGTCCTACAACCAGAACTAACTACCACAAACGTTGAATGAATCCACGGCTGCCCTCCCCCATACCATACTTTCGAGGAACCGGCCTTCGTCCAAGTACAAGAAAGGAAGGAATCGAACCCTCACATGCTGGTTTCAAGCCAACTGCATTCACCGCTCATGCTTCTTTCTTATGAGACGTTAGTAAACCAATTACATAGCCTTGTCAAGACTAAATCACAGGTAAAAATCCTGTACATCTCATGTGGCCAACCACTCCCAACTAGGATTCCAAGACGCCTCATCACCCATCATAGAAGAACTCGTTGAATTCCACGACCACGCCCTAATCGTTGCCCTAGCTATCTGCAGCCTAGTTCTCTACCTTTTAGCCCACATACTAACAGAAAAACTCTCGTCCAATGCTGTAGACGCCCAAGAAGTAGAGCTGATCTGGACAATCCTACCTGCTATCGTCCTGGTACTCCTCGCCCTCCCATCCCTACAAATCCTCTACATAATGGACGAAATCGATGAACCAGACCTCACCCTAAAAGCCATCGGCCACCAATGATACTGAAGCTACGAATACACAGACTTCAAAGACCTATCATTCGACTCCTACATAGTGCCCACCCCAGACTTACCCAACGGCCACTTCCGACTGCTAGAAGTTGACCGCCGCGTAGTTATCCCAATAGAATCCCCCATCCGCGTAATCATTACTGCAGGAGACGTACTCCACTCCTGAGCAGTCCCAACGCTCGGAGTTAAAACAGACGCAATCCCAGGCCGACTAAACCAAACTTCATTCATTACCACCCGGCCTGGGATTTTTTACGGACAATGCTCAGAAATTTGCGGGGCTAATCACAGCTACATACCCATTGTAGTAGAATCAACCCCACTCCCACATTTCGAGGCCTGATCGTCCCTTCTATCATCATCCTAATCATTAAGAAGCTATGCAACAGCACTAGCCTTTTAAGCTAGCCAAAGAGGGACTTCCCCCTCCTTAATGATATGCCACAGCTTAACCCCGCACCATGATTTTCAATCATAATTATAACCTGATTAACCCTAGCACTCCTCATCCAACCAAAACTACTAGCCTTCACCACAACCAACCCCCCATCAAATAAGACCTCCCTCACTACCAAACCCACACCATGATCCTGACCATGAACCTAAGCTTCTTTGACCAATTTTCCAGCCCCAATCTATTCGGCATCCCCTTAATCCTACTATCCCTACTCTTCCCAGCCCTACTATTCCCGTCCCCAAACAACCGATGAATCAACAACCGCCTTTCTACTATCCAAACATGACTCCTTCACCTAATCACAAAACAACTAATAGTCCCACTCAACAAAAATGGCCACAAATGAGCCATAATATTTACATCCCTAATAATCATACTTCTTACAATCAACCTTCTAGGCCTCCTTCCATATACATTCACCCCAACCACCCAACTATCTATGAACATAGCCCTAGCCTTCCCACTATGGCTCGCCACACTACTAACAGGCCTACGAAACCAACCATCAGCCTCTTTAGCCCACCTATTACCCGAAGGTACCCCTACACCCCTAATCCCCGCACTAATCCTGATCGAAACAACCAGCCTACTAATCCGCCCCCTAGCCCTCGGAGTCCGCCTTACAGCCAACCTTACAGCAGGACACTTACTCATCCAACTCATCTCTACAGCCTCCATTGCATTAATACCCACCCTTCCCGCAGTATCCATCCTAACAATAATCATCCTACTACTCCTAACCATCCTAGAAGTAGCAGTAGCCATAATCCAGGCCTACGTCTTCGTGCTCCTTCTAAGCCTATACTTACAAGAAAACATCTAATGGCACACCAAGCACACTCATACCACATAGTTGACCCAAGCCCTTGACCAATCTTCGGGGCAGCCGCCGCCCTACTCACAACCTCAGGATTAATCATGTGATTCCACTACAACTCATCCATACTACTAACCCTAGGCCTCATCTCAATACTCCTAGTAATACTCCAATGATGACGAGACATTGTACGAGAAAGCACCTTCCAAGGCCATCACACTCCCACAGTCCAAAAAGGCCTACGATACGGCATAATCCTTTTCATCACATCCGAAGCATTCTTCTTCTTAGGGTTCTTCTGAGCGTTCTTCCACTCGAGCCTGGCCCCAACCCCAGAACTAGGAGGCCAATGACCCCCAACAGGAATTAAACCACTCAACCCGATAGAAGTCCCCCTACTAAACACAGCCATCCTACTAGCCTCAGGCGTTACCGTAACGTGAGCCCATCACAGCATCACAGAAGGAAACCGAAAACACGCCATCCACGCCCTAACCCTAACGATCCTCCTGGGATTCTACTTCACAGCCCTACAAGCAATAGAATACCACGAAGCCCCATTCTCAATCGCCGATAGCGTCTACGGATCTACCTTCTTCGTTGCCACTGGATTCCACGGACTCCACGTAATCATCGGATCCTCCTTCCTGACCGTCTGCCTCTTCCGACTGATCAAGTTCCACTTTACATCAGACCACCACTTCGGATTCGAGGCAGCAGCCTGATACTGACACTTCGTAGACGTCATCTGACTATTCCTCTACATAACCATCTACTGATGAGGATCTTGCTCTTCTAGTATATTAATTACAATTGACTTCCAATCTCTGGAATCTGGTATAAACCCAGAGGAGAGCAATGAACGCACTCATGTTCATATTCGCCCTATCATCAATCCTAAGCGCCGCCCTAACCGCATTAAACTTCTGACTCGCCCAAATAAACCCCGACTCAGAGAAACTCTCACCGTACGAATGTGGATTCGACCCACTTGGATCTGCTCGATTACCATTCTCAGTCCGATTCTTCCTCAGTAGCCATCCTGTTCGTCCTATTCGACCTAGAAATCGCCCTCCTACTCCCCCTGCCATGAGCCGTCCAACTCCAATCCCCCCTAATGACCCTCACCTGAACTGTAGTGATCCTCCTTCTCCTAACACTCGGACTGGCCTACGAGTGAATTCAAGGGGGCCTAGAATGAGCAGAATAACAGAAAGTTAGTCTAACCAAAAAGATAGCTGGTTTCGACCCAGCAGATTACAGCCAACCCTGTAACTTTCTTATGTCGCCCCTACATTTAAGCTTCTACTCAGCCTTCATTTTCAGCGGACTAGGACTAGCCTTCCACCGAACCCACCTAGTATCCGCCCTACTATGCCTTGAAAGCATAATATTATCGATATTCGTAGGCCTATCAATATGATCCATCGAAAACCAAGTCTCCTCATTCACCATGGTACCAATTCTCATGCTAACCTTCTCAGCGTGTGAGGCGGGCACAGGCCTGGCCATCCTAGTAGCCTCCACCCGCACACATGGCTCCGACCATCTACACAACCTAAACCTCCTGCAATGCTAAAAATCATCCTACCCACAATCATACTTCTTCCAACAGCCCTGCTGTCTCCACCAAAATTTCTATGGACTAACACCACCTTATACAGCCTCCTAATCGCTGCCCTAAGCCTACAGTGATTAATCCCAACCTACTACCCCTACAAATTTTTATCCAACTGAACAGGAATTGACCAAATCTCATCCCCCCTCCTAGTACTATCCTGCTGACTACTCCCACTCATAATCATAGCAAGCCAAAACCACCTGCAACAAGAACCCCTACAACGCAAACGAATCTTTATCTCAACCTTAGTCGCAGTCCAGCCATTCATCCTACTAGCCTTTTCCACCACAGAACTAGCACTATTTTACATCTCATTTGAAGCAACCCTCATTCCCACCCTAATCTTAATCACCCGATGGGGGAACCAACCAGAACGCCTAAGCGCTGGCATCTACCTGCTATTCTACACGCCAGTAAGCTCTCTACCCCTGCTAATCACAATCATACACCTATACGTGAAAATTGGCACCCTGCACCTGCCAACCCTACAACTAACCCACCCAACCCTATCCACCTCATGGACAGGAATACTATCAGGTCTAGCACTGCTCGTAGCATTCATAGTAAAAGCCCCACTATACGGCCTACACCTCTGACTGCCAAAAGCCCACGTAGAAGCACCCATCGCAGGCTCAATACTCCTCGCCGCCCTACTACTAAAGCTAGGAGGATACGGAATTATACGAGTCACTCTATTTATGGGCCCACTGTCCAACCTCCTGCACTACCCCTTCCTAACCCTGGCCCTATGAGGCGCCCTAATGACTAGCTCAATCTGCCTACGACAGACAGACCTAAAATCACTAATCGCTTATTCATCCGTTAGCCACATAGGCCTAGTTATCACCGCAGGAATAATCCAAACCCACTGATCATTCTCAGGGGCAATGATCCTAATAATTTCCCATGGACTAACTTCCTCCATACTATTCTGCCTAGCCAACACAAACTATGAACGTACGCACAGCCGAATTCTACTACTCACACGAGGCCTACAACCTCTCCTACCACTCATAGCTACCTGATGATTGCTGGCCAATCTAACAAACATAGCCTTACCCCCAACAACAAACCTCATAGCAGAGCTAACCATTATAATCACCTTATTCAACTGATCTGCCTTCACGATCATCCTAACAGGAATCGCAACCCTACTAACCGCCTCCTACACCTTATTCATACTACTAATGACCCAACGAGGCTCAATCCCCTCCCACATCACATCTATGCAAAACTCAACCACGCGAGAACACCTGCTCATAACACTCCACATTATCCCAATATTCCTCCTAATCCTCAAACCCGAACTGATCTCCGGAATCCCCTCATGCAAGTATAGTTTAAACCAAACATTAGACTGTGATTCTAAGAATAGAAGTTCAAACCTTCTTACCTGCCGAGGGGAGGGTTTAACCAACAAGAGCTGCTAACTCTTACATCTGAGCCTAAAACCTCAGCCCCCTTACTTTTAAAGGATAACAGCAATCCACTGGTCTTAGGAACCACCCATCTTGGTGCAAATCCAAGTAAAAGGAGTGAACCCCACACTACTAATCAACTCCCTCACACTACTCACGCTGACAATCCTCCTAACCCCAATCATCCTGCCATTTCTATTTAAAAACTTTAAAAACACCCCACAAGCCACCACCCGCGCTGTTAAAACCGCATTCCTAATTAGCCTAGCCCCTACAACCGCATTCATCTACTCGGGAGTAGAATCTGTCACCTGCCACTGGGAGTGAAAATTCATTATAAACTTTAAAATCCCCCTGAGCCTAAAAATAGACCAATACTCAATAACATTTCTTCCAATCGCCCTATTTGTAACATGATCAATCCTACAATTCGCCATATGATACATGGCCTCAGAGCCATACGTAACAAAATTTTTCACCTACCTACTGACATTCCTAGTCGCCATACTCCTCCTAACAACCGCAAACAACATATTCCTCCTATTCGTAGGCTGGGAAGGAGTAGGAATCATGTCCTTCCTTCTCATCGGCTGATGACAAGGCCGAGCAGATGCCAACACCGCCGCCCTACAAGCCGTAATCTACAACCGAATCGGAGACATCGGACTGATCCTGAGCATAGCATGACTAGCTTCAACATTCAACACCTGAGAGATCCAACAAGCCGTACACCCCCACCAAACCCCAATCCTCCCCCTCATAGGATTAATCCTCGCAGCCGCAGGAAAATCCGCCCAATTTGGACTCCACCCATGACTGCCCGCAGCAATAGAAGCCCCCACCCCAGTATCAGCCCTACTGCACTCCAGTACCATAGTAGTAGCCGGAATCTTCCTGCTCATCCGCATGCACCCCCTGCTAGCCACCAACCAGACAGCCCTAACCGCCTGCCTATGCCTAGGTGCTCTATCAACCCTATTCGCTGCCACATGCGCCCTAACCCAAAATGACATCAAAAAAATCATTGCTTTCTCAACATCCAGCCAACTAGGACTAATAATAGTCACTATCGGACTAAACCTCCCACAACTAGCCTTCCTACACATCTCAACCCATGCCTTCTTTAAAGCCATACTATTCCTATGCTCAGGGTCTATCATCCACAACCTAAACGGAGAACAAGATATCCGAAAGATAGGAGGCCTACAGAAAATACTCCCAGTCACTACTTCCTGCCTAACCATCGGAAACCTGGCGCTGATAGGAACCCCATTCCTAGCCGGATTCTACTCAAAAGACCTCATCATCGAAAGCTTAAACACATCATACCTAAATACTTGAGCCCTACTCCTAACCCTTATAGCCACAGCATTCACCGCAACCTACAGCATCCGCATAACCATCCTAGTCCAAGCTGGACAAACCCGAATCCCCCCAATAGTATCAATAAACGAAAACAACCCACTAATCACCGCCCCCCTAACCCGACTCGCCCTAGGCAGCATTACAGCAGGATTAATCATTACCTCTTTCATCACACCAACCAAAACCCCCCCAATAACCATACCCCTTATCACCAAAACCGCTGCCATCCTCATAACAATCCTAGGAATCACCCTAGGCCCCTCATGTACAGGGCCACACCCCTCTAACGGCGCAAGCTTACATAGAAACATTATTAACAGACCTAGACAGATACAAAAACCCCTACAAGACCACGTATTAACTAACCCTGTTAACCCGACTCAGGAGCGCCTATAAGAGCGATTAAAATCTGTGAAAGGAACTCGGCAAATTAATAAGGCCCGACTGTTTACCAAAAACATAGCCTTCAGCAAATTAAACAAGTATTGAAGGTGATGCCTGCCCGGTGACTTAGGTTTAACGGCCGCGGTATCCTAACCGTGCAAAGGTAGCGCAATCAATTGTCCCATAAATCGAGACTTGTATGAATGGCTAAACGAGGTCTCAACTGTCTCTCACAGATAATCAGTGAAATTGATCTCCCCGTGCAAAAGCGGGGATGTGAACATAAGACGAGAAGACCCTGTGGAACTTAAAAATCAACGACCACCGCGAATCCTCAATCAACCCCACTGGGGCCACTACCATCGCAGAGCCTGGTCGATATTTTTCGGTTGGGGCGACCTTGGAGGAGAACAAATCCTCCAAAAACAAGACCATACCTCTTTACCTAGAGCTACCCCTCAAAGTGCTAACAGTGACCAGACCCAATATAATTGATTAATGGACCAAGCTACCCCAGGGATAACAGCGCAATCCCCCTCAAGAGCCCATATCGACAGGGGGGTTTACGACCTCGATGTTGGATCAGGACATCCTAATGGTGCAGCCGCTATTAAGGGTTCGTTTGTTCAACGATTAACAGTCCTACGTGATCTGAGTTCAGACCGGAGCAATCCAGGTCGGTTTCTATCTATGACACACTCTCCCCAGTACGAAAGGACCGGGAAAGTGGGGCCAATACCACAAGCACGCCCCCCCCCCCCCCCTCTAAGCAGTGAAACCAACTAAACCGTGAAGAGGGCCTTCCCCCACCACTTTCAATCCTAGAAAAGGACCAGCTAGAGTGGCAGAGCCCGGCAAGTGCAGAAGGCTTAAGCCCTTTCCCCAGAGGTTCAAATCCTCTCCCTAGCTTCACCCATGATTCAAATAACAACACTAAGCTGCCTCGTTATATCCCTCCTATACATCATCCCAATCCTGATTGCCGTAGCCTTCCTAACCCTAGTAGAACGGAAAATCCTAAGCTACATACAATCCCGCAAAGGCCCTAACGTTGTAGGGCCTTTTGGCCTACTTCAACCATTTGCGGACGGACTGAAACTATTTACCAAAGAGCCCATCCGACCCTCTACCTCTTCCCCACTTCTATTCATTCTGATACCAATACTAGCCCTTGTCCTAGCCCTCACCACTTGAGCACCACTACCACTCCCATTTCCCCTAGCAGATCTAAACCTCGGAGTTCTCTTCCTAATAGCCATGTCAAGCCTAGCCGTCTACTCAGTCCTATGATCAGGCTGAGCCTCGAACTCAAAATACGCACTAATCGGAGCCCTACGGGCAGTAGCACAGACCATTTCATACGAAGTGACACTGTCCATAATCCTGCTATCAATAATCATACTAAGCGGAAGCTACACACTCAGCTCCTTTGCCGTCGCACAGGAGCCTCTATACTTCATTTTCTCCTCATGACCCCTAGCAATAATATGATACGTATCCACCCTAGCAGAGACAAACCGAGCTCCTTTTGACCTCACAGAGGGTGAATCTGAGCTAGTCTCAGGGTTTAACGTTGAATACGCCGCAGGACCCTTCGCCTTATTCTTCCTAGCTGAATATGCGAACATTATGCTAATAAATACACTTACAGCCATCATATTCCTAAACCCAAGCGCCCTAGGGCCACCCACAGAACTATTCCCCGTCATCCTAGCCACAAAAGTCCTCCTACTATCTTCTGGTTTCTTATGGGTCCGAGCTTCATACCCACGATTCCGATATGACCAACTAATGCACCTACTATGAAAAAACTTCCTACCCCTCACACTAGCTCTGTGCCTCTGACACATCAGCATACCTATCTGCTATGCAGGCCTACCTCCTTACATAAGGAAATGTGCCTGAACTACAAAGGGTCACTATGATAAAGTGAACATAGAGGTATAACAGCCCTCTCATTTCCTGTTGACCTTAGAAAAGTAGGAATTGAACCCACACAAGAGAAATCAAAATTCTCCATACTTCCCTTATATTATTTTCTAGTAGAGTCAGCTAATCAAGCTATCGGGCCCATACCCCGAAAATGATGGTTTAACCCCCTCCTCTACTAATGAACCCTTACGCGACCCCAATCATAACCTTCAGCCTCATCTTGGGCACCACAATCACAATTTCCAGCAACCACTGAGTTCTGGCCTGGACAGGACTGGAGATCAACGCACTAGCCATCATTCCCCTAATTGCCAAATCCCACCACCCACGAGCAGTAGAAGCCGCAACGAAATACTTCCTAACCCAAGCAGCTGCTTCCGCCCTGGTCCTATTCTCTAGCATAACCAATGCCTGAGTCACCGGCCAATGAGACATCACACAAATAAACCACCCAACCTCCTGTCTACTACTGACAGCAGCAATCGCTATTAAACTGGGCCTAGTGCCATTTCACTTCTGATTCCCAGAAGTACTACAAGGATCGCCACTAATAACAGCCCTGCTACTCTCGACCCTCATAAAATTCCCCCCACTAACCCTGCTCCTACTAACATCCAAATCCCTCGACCCAGCTCTACTCACCGCCATGGCCCTAGCCTCAACAGCACTAGGAGGCTGAATAGGACTGAACCAAACACAAACACGCAAAATCCTAGCCTTCTCGTCCATCTCCCACTTAGGCTGAATCGCCATCATCCTAGTTTACAGCCCCAAATTGGCCTTACTTACCTTCTACCTATACACAATCATAACATCAGCCGTATTCCTAGCCCTTAACAAAATCAAAGCCCTTAACCTATCCATGATCACAACCTCATGAACAAAAACCCCAGTGCTAAACGCCACCCTAATACTAGTACTTTTATCCCTAGCAGGCCTCCCCCCATTAACAGGCTTTATACCAAAGTGACTTATCATCCAAGAACTAACTAAACAGGAAATAACACCAGCAGCCATGGCAACTGCCATGCTATCACTGCTCAGCCTCTTCTTCTACCTACGCCTCGCATACCACTCAACAATTACCCTTCCCCCCAACTCCTCTAACCACATAAAACAATGATACACTAGCAAAGCCCCAAGCACACCTACTGCGGTCCTTGCCTCACTATCAATCCTCTTACTTCCCCTGTCCCCAATAATACATGCCATTGTCTAGAAACTTAGGATAACACCCCAAACCGAAGGCCTTCAAAGCCTTAAATAAGAGTTAAACCCTCTTAGTTTCTGCACATTAAGACTTACAGAATATTAACCTGTATCTTCTGAATGCAAGTCAGACGCTTTAATTAAGCTAAAGCCTCCCTAGACAGATGGGCTTCGATCCCACAAAACTCTAGTTAACAGCTAAATGCCTAAACCAATTGGCTTCTGCCTACAAAGACCCTGACGCACCCTAGTGCGCATCGATGAGCTTGCAACTCAACATGAATTTCACTACAGAGCCGATAAGAAGAGGAATTAAACCTCTGTAAAAAGGACTACAGCCTAACGCTTCAACACTCAGCCATCTTACCCGTCACCTTCATCAACCGATGACTATTTTCCACTAACCATAAGGATATTGGCACCCTGTACCTCATCTTCGGGGCATGAGCAGGAATAGTCGGCACCGCACTCAGCCTATTAATCCGCGCAGAACTAGGACAACCAGGAACTCTCCTAGGCGACGACCAAATTTACAATGTAATCGTTACCGCTCACGCCTTTGTAATAAGCTTCTTTATAGTCATACCCATCATGATCGGAGGATTCGGCAACTGATTAGTCCCCCTCATAATCGGTGCCCCCGACATAGCATTCCCGCGAATAAACAACATAAGCTTTTGACTCCTCCCCCCATCATTCCTCCTCCTACTAGCCCCATCCACTGTAGAAGCTGGCGCCGGCACAGGCTGAACTGTCTACCCTCCCCTAGCAGGTAACCTTGCCCGCGCCGGAGCTTCAGTAGACCTGGCTATCTTCTCACTCCACTTAGCCGGTATCTCCTCCATCCTTGGGGCCATCAACTTTATCACCACAGCCATCAACATAAAACCCCCCGCACTCTCACAATACCAAACCCCACTATTTGTCTGATCCGTACTAATTACCGCCATCCTACTCCTTCTATCACTCCCCGTACTCGCCGCCGGTATTACAATATTACTAACTGATCGAAACCTAAACACCACATTCTTCGACCCCGCTGGAGGAGGAGACCCAATCCTGTACCAACACCTATTCTGATTCTTCGGACACCCAGAAGTCTATATTCTGATCCTACCGGGCTTCGGAATCATCTCACACGTAGTCACGTACTACTCAGGCAAAAAGGAGCCCTTCGGCTACATGGGAATAGTCTGAGCCATACTATCCATCGGCTTCCTAGGATTCATCGTCTGAGCTCACCACATGTTTACAGTAGGAATAGACGTTGATACCCGAGCCTACTTTACATCAGCCACTATAATCATTGCCATCCCTACCGGAATCAAAGTATTTAGCTGACTAGCCACCCTGCACGGAGGAACAATCAAATGAGACCCCCCCAATACTATGAGCTCTAGGATTTATCTTCCTATTTACCATCGGAGGATTAACAGGAATCGTTCTTGCAAACTCTTCCCTAGACATCGCCCTGCACGACACGTACTACGTAGTTGCCCACTTCCACTACGTCCTATCCATAGGCGCCGTCTTTGCCATTCTAGCAGGATTTACTCACTGATTCCCACTACTCACTGGGTTTACCCTACACCAAACATGAGCAAAAGCCCACTTCGGGGTAATATTTACAGGAGTAAACCTAACGTTCTTCCCCCAGCACTTCCTAGGCCTAGCAGGAATACCCCGACGATACTCGGACTATCCCGACGCCTACACACTATGAAACACCATTTCCTCCATCGGCTCCCTAATCTCAATAGTAGCCGTAATCATACTAATATTCATCATCTGAGAAGCCTTTTCGGCCAAACGAAAAGTCCTACAACCAGAACTAACTACCACAAACGTTGAATGAATCCACGGCTGCCCTCCCCCATACCATACTTTCGAGGAACCGGCCTTCGTCCAAGTACAAGAAAGGAAGGAATCGAACCCTCACATGCTGGTTTCAAGCCAACTGCATTCACCGCTCATGCTTCTTTCTTATGAGACGTTAGTAAACCAATTACATAGCCTTGTCAAGACTAAATCACAGGTAAAAATCCTGTACATCTCATGTGGCCAACCACTCCCAACTAGGATTCCAAGACGCCTCATCACCCATCATAGAAGAACTCGTTGAATTCCACGACCACGCCCTAATCGTTGCCCTAGCTATCTGCAGCCTAGTTCTCTACCTTTTAGCCCACATACTAACAGAAAAACTCTCGTCCAATGCTGTAGACGCCCAAGAAGTAGAGCTGATCTGGACAATCCTACCTGCTATCGTCCTGGTACTCCTCGCCCTCCCATCCCTACAAATCCTCTACATAATGGACGAAATCGATGAACCAGACCTCACCCTAAAAGCCATCGGCCACCAATGATACTGAAGCTATGAATACACAGACTTCAAAGACCTATCATTCGACTCCTACATAGTGCCCACCCCAGACTTACCCAACGGCCACTTCCGACTGCTAGAAGTTGACCACCGCGTAGTTATCCCAATAGAATCCCCCATCCGCGTAATCATTACTGCAGGAGACGTACTCCACTCCTGAGCAGTCCCAACGCTCGGAGTTAAAACAGACGCAATCCCAGGCCGACTAAACCAAACTTCATTCATTACCACCCGGCCTGGGATTTTTTACGGACAATGCTCAGAAATTTGCGGGGCTAATCACAGCTACATACCCATTGTAGTAGAATCAACCCCACTCCCACATTTCGAGGCCTGATCGTCCCTTCTATCATCATCCTAATCATTAAGAAGCTATGCAACAGCACTAGCCTTTTAAGCTAGCCAAAGAGGGACTTCCCCCTCCTTAATGATATGCCACAGCTTAACCCCGCACCATGATTTTCAATCATAATTATAACCTGATTAACCCTAGCACTCCTCATCCAACCAAAACTACTAGCCTTCACCACAACCAACCCCCCATCAAATAAGACCTCCCTCACTACCAAACCCACACCATGATCCTGACCATGAACCTAAGCTTCTTTGACCAATTTTCCAGCCCCAATCTATTCGGCATCCCCTTAATCCTACTATCCCTACTCTTCCCAGCCCTACTATTCCCGTCCCCAAACAACCGATGAATCAACAACCGCCTTTCTACTATCCAAACATGACTCCTTCACCTAATCACAAAACAACTAATAGTCCCACTCAACAAAAATGGCCACAAATGAGCCATAATATTTACATCCCTAATAATCATACTTCTTACAATCAACCTTCTAGGCCTCCTTCCATATACATTCACCCCAACCACCCAACTATCTATGAACATAGCCCTAGCCTTCCCACTATGGCTCGCCACACTACTAACAGGCCTACGAAACCAACCATCAGCCTCTTTAGCCCACCTATTACCCGAAGGTACCCCTACACCCCTAATCCCCGCACTAATCCTGATCGAAACAACCAGCCTACTAATCCGCCCCCTAGCCCTCGGAGTCCGCCTTACAGCCAACCTTACAGCAGGACACTTACTCATCCAACTCATCTCTACAGCCTCCATTGCATTAATACCCACCCTTCCCGCAGTATCCATCCTAACAATAATCATCCTACTACTCCTAACCATCCTAGAAGTAGCAGTAGCCATAATCCAGGCCTACGTCTTCGTGCTCCTTCTAAGCCTATACTTACAAGAAAACATCTAATGGCACACCAAGCACACTCATACCACATAGTTGACCCAAGCCCTTGACCAATCTTCGGGGCAGCCGCCGCCCTACTCACAACCTCAGGATTAATCATGTGATTCCACTACAACTCATCCATACTACTAACCCTAGGCCTCATCTCAATACTCCTAGTAATACTCCAATGATGACGAGACATTGTACGAGAAAGCACCTTCCAAGGCCATCACACTCCCACAGTCCAAAAAGGCCTACGATACGGCATAATCCTTTTCATCACATCCGAAGCATTCTTCTTCTTAGGGTTCTTCTGAGCGTTCTTCCACTCGAGCCTGGCCCCAACCCCAGAACTAGGAGGCCAATGACCCCCAACAGGAATTAAACCACTCAACCCGATAGAAGTCCCCCTACTAAACACAGCCATCCTACTAGCCTCAGACGTTACCGTAACGTGAGCCCATCACAGCATCACAGAACGAAACCGAAAACACGCCATCCACGCCCTAACCCTAACGATCCTCCTGGGATTCTACTTCACAGCCCTACAAGCAATAGAATACCACGAAGCCCCATTCTCAATCGCCGATAGCGTCTACGGATCTACCTTCTTCGTTGCCACTGGATTCCACGGACTCCACGTAATCATCGGATCCTCCTTCCTGACCGTCTGCCTCTTCCGACTGATCAAGTTCCACTTTACATCAGACCACCACTTCGGATTCGAGGCAGCAGCCTGATACTGACACTTCGTAGACATCATCTGACTATTCCTCTACATAACCATCTACTGATGAGGATCTTGCTCTTCTAGTATATTAATTACAATTGACTTCCAATCTCTGGAATCTGGTATAAACCCAGAGGAGAGCAATGAACGCACTCATGTTCATATTCGCCCTATCATCAATCCTAAGCGCCGCCCTAACCGCATTAAACTTCTGACTCGCCCAAATAAACCCCGACTCAGAGAAACTCTCACCGTACGAATGTGGATTCGACCCACTTGGATCTGCTCGATTACCATTCTCAGTCCGATTCTTCCTCAGTAGCCATCCTGTTCGTCCTATTCGACCTAGAAATCGCCCTCCTACTCCCCCTGCCATGAGCCGTCCAACTCCAATCCCCCCTAATGACCCTCACCTGAACTGTAGTGATCCTCCTTCTCCTAACACTCGGACTGGCCTACGAGTGAATTCAAGGGGGCCTAGAATGAGCAGAATAACAGAAAGTTAGTCTAACCAAAAAGATAGCTGGTTTCGACCCAGCAGATTACAGCCAACCCTGTAACTTTCTTATGTCGCCCCTACATTTAAGCTTCTACTCAGCCTTCATTTTCAGCGGACTAGGACTAGCCTTCCACCGAACCCACCTAGTATCCGCCCTACTATGCCTTGAAAGCATAATATTATCGATATTCGTAGGCCTATCAATATGATCCATCGAAAACCAAGTCTCCTCATTCACCATGGTACCAATTCTCATGCTAACCTTCTCAGCGTGTGAGGCGGGCACAGGCCTGGCCATCCTAGTAGCCTCCACCCGCACACATGGCTCCGACCATCTACACAACCTAAACCTCCTGCAATGCTAAAAATCATCCTACCCACAATCATACTTCTTCCAACAGCCCTGCTGTCTCCACCAAAATTTCTATGGACTAACACCACCTTATACAGCCTCCTAATCGCTGCCCTAAGCCTACAGTGATTAATCCCAACCTACTACCCCTACAAATTTTTATCCAACTGAACAGGAATTGACCAAATCTCATCCCCCCTCCTAGTACTATCCTGCTGACTACTCCCACTCATAATCATAGCAAGCCAAAACCACCTGCAACAAGAACCCCTACAACGCAAACGAATCTTTATCTCAACCTTAGTCGCAGTCCAGCCATTCATCCTACTAGCCTTTTCCACCACAGAACTAGCACTATTTTACATCTCATTTGAAGCAACCCTCATTCCCACCCTAATCTTAATCACCCGATGGGGGAACCAACCAGAACGCCTAAGCGCTGGCATCTACCTGCTATTCTACACGCCAGTAAGCTCTCTACCCCTGCTAATCACAATCATACACCTATACGTGAAAATTGGCACCCTGCACCTGCCAACCCTACAACTAACCCACCCAACCCTATCCACCTCATGGACAGGAATACTATCAGGTCTAGCACTGCTCGTAGCATTCATAGTAAAAGCCCCACTATACGGCCTACACCTCTGACTGCCAAAAGCCCACGTAGAAGCACCCATCGCAGGCTCAATACTCCTCGCCGCCCTACTACTAAAGCTAGGAGGATACGGAATTATACGAGTCACTCTATTTATGGGCCCACTGTCCAACCTCCTGCACTACCCCTTCCTAACCCTGGCCCTATGAGGCGCCCTAATGACTAGCTCAATCTGCCTACGACAGACAGACCTAAAATCACTAATCGCTTATTCATCCGTTAGCCACATAGGCCTAGTTATCGCCGCAGGAATAATCCAAACCCACTGATCATTCTCAGGGGCAATGATCCTAATAATTTCCCATGGACTAACTTCCTCCATACTATTCTGCCTAGCCAACACAAACTATGAACGTACGCACAGCCGAATTCTACTACTCACACGAGGCCTACAACCTCTCCTACCACTCATAGCTACCTGATGATTGCTGGCCAATCTAACAAACATAGCCTTACCCCCAACAACAAACCTCATAGCAGAGCTAACCATTATAATCACCTTATTCAACTGATCTGCCTTCACGATCATCCTAACAGGAATCGCAACCCTACTAACCGCCTCCTACACCTTATTCATACTACTAATGACCCAACGAGGCTCAATCCCCTCCCACATCACATCTATGCAAAACTCAACCACGCGAGAACACCTGCTCATAACACTCCACATTATCCCAATATTCCTCCTAATCCTCAAACCCGAACTGATCTCCGGAATCCCCTCATGCAAGTATAGTTTAAACCAAACATTAGACTGTGATTCTAAGAATAGAAGTTCAAACCTTCTTACCTGCCGAGGGGAGGGTTTAACCAACAAGAGCTGCTAACTCTTACATCTGAGCCTAAAACCTCAGCCCCCTTACTTTTAAAGGATAACAGCAATCCACTGGTCTTAGGAACCACCCATCTTGGTGCAAATCCAAGTAAAAGGAGTGAACCCCACACTACTAATCAACTCCCTCACACTACTCACGCTGACAATCCTCCTAACCCCAATCATCCTGCCATTTCTATTTAAAAACTTTAAAAACACCCCACAAGCCACCACCCGCGCTGTTAAAACCGCATTCCTAATTAGCCTAGCCCCTACAACCGCATTCATCTACTCGGGAGTAGAATCTGTCACCTGCCACTGGGAGTGAAAATTCATTATAAACTTTAAAATCCCCCTGAGCCTAAAAATAGACCAATACTCAATAACATTTCTTCCAATCGCCCTATTTGTAACATGATCAATCCTACAATTCGCCATATGATACATGGCCTCAGAGCCATACGTAACAAAATTTTTCACCTACCTACTGACATTCCTAGTCGCCATACTCCTCCTAACAACCGCAAACAACATATTCCTCCTATTCGTAGGCTGGGAAGGAGTAGGAATCATGTCCTTCCTTCTCATCGGCTGATGACAAGGCCGAGCAGATGCCAACACCGCCGCCCTACAAGCCGTAATCTACAACCGAATCGGAGACATCGGACTGATCCTGAGCATAGCATGACTAGCTTCAACATTCAACACCTGAGAGATCCAACAAGCCGTACACCCCCACCAAACCCCAATCCTCCCCCTCATAGGATTAATCCTCGCAGCCGCAGGAAAATCCGCCCAATTTGGACTCCACCCATGACTGCCCGCAGCAATAGAAGCCCCCACCCCAGTATCAGCCCTACTGCACTCCAGTACCATAGTAGTAGCCGGAATCTTCCTGCTCATCCGCATGCACCCCCTGCTAGCCACCAACCAGACAGCCCTAACCGCCTGCCTATGCCTAGGTGCTCTATCAACCCTATTCGCTGCCACATGCGCCCTAACCCAAAATGACATCAAAAAAATCATTGCTTTCTCAACATCCAGCCAACTAGGACTAATAATAGTCACTATCGGACTAAACCTCCCACAACTAGCCTTCCTACACATCTCAACCCATGCCTTCTTTAAAGCCATACTATTCCTATGCTCAGGGTCTATCATCCACAACCTAAACGGAGAACAAGATATCCGAAAGATAGGAGGCCTACAGAAAATACTCCCAGTCACTACTTCCTGCCTAACCATCGGAAACCTGGCGCTGATAGGAACCCCATTCCTAGCCGGATTCTACTCAAAAGACCTCATCATCGAAAGCTTAAACACATCATACCTAAATACTTGAGCCCTACTCCTAACCCTTATAGCCACAGCATTCACCGCAACCTACAGCATCCGCATAACCATCCTAGTCCAAGCTGGACAAACCCGAATCCCCCCAATAGTATCAATAAACGAAAACAACCCACTAATCACCGCCCCCCTAACCCGACTCGCCCTAGGCAGCATTACAGCAGGATTAATCATTACCTCTTTCATCACACCAACCAAAACCCCCCCAATAACCATACCCCTTATCACCAAAACCGCTGCCATCCTCATAACAATCCTAGGAATCACCCTAGGCCCCTCATGTACAGGGCCACACCCCTCTAACGGCGCAAGCTTACATAGAAACATTATTAACAGACCTAGACAGATACAAAAACCCCTACAAGACCACGTATTAACTAACCCTGTTAACCCGACTCAGGAGCGCCTATAAGAGCGATTAAAATCTGTGAAAGGAACTCGGCAAATTAATAAGGCCCGACTGTTTACCAAAAACATAGCCTTCAGCAAATTAAACAAGTATTGAAGGTGATGCCTGCCCGGTGACTTAGGTTTAACGGCCGCGGTATCCTAACCGTGCAAAGGTAGCGCAATCAATTGTCCCATAAATCGAGACTTGTATGAATGGCTAAACGAGGTCTCAACTGTCTCTCACAGATAATCAGTGAAATTGATCTCCCCGTGCAAAAGCGGGGATGTGAACATAAGACGAGAAGACCCTGTGGAACTTAAAAATCAACGACCACCGCGAATCCTCAATCAACCCCACTGGGGCCACTACCATCGCAGAGCCTGGTCGATATTTTTCGGTTGGGGCGACCTTGGAGGAGAACAAATCCTCCAAAAACAAGACCATACCTCTTTACCTAGAGCTACCCCTCAAAGTGCTAACAGTGACCAGACCCAATATAATTGATTAATGGACCAAGCTACCCCAGGGATAACAGCGCAATCCCCCTCAAGAGCCCATATCGACAGGGGGGTTTACGACCTCGATGTTGGATCAGGACATCCTAATGGTGCAGCCGCTATTAAGGGTTCGTTTGTTCAACGATTAACAGTCCTACGTGATCTGAGTTCAGACCGGAGCAATCCAGGTCGGTTTCTATCTATGACACACTCTCCCCAGTACGAAAGGACCGGGAAAGTGGGGCCAATACCACAAGCACGCCCCCCCCCCCCCCCTCTAAGCAGTGAAACCAACTAAACCGTGAAGAGGGCCTTCCCCCACCACTTTCAATCCTAGAAAAGGACCAGCTAGAGTGGCAGAGCCCGGCAAGTGCAGAAGGCTTAAGCCCTTTCCCCAGAGGTTCAAATCCTCTCCCTAGCTTCACCCATGATTCAAATAACAACACTAAGCTGCCTCGTTATATCCCTCCTATACATCATCCCAATCCTGATTGCCGTAGCCTTCCTAACCCTAGTAGAACGGAAAATCCTAAGCTACATACAATCCCGCAAAGGCCCTAACGTTGTAGGGCCTTTTGGCCTACTTCAACCATTTGCGGACGGACTGAAACTATTTACCAAAGAGCCCATCCGACCCTCTACCTCTTCCCCACTTCTATTCATTCTGATACCAATACTAGCCCTTGTCCTAGCCCTCACCACTTGAGCACCACTACCACTCCCATTTCCCCTAGCAGATCTAAACCTCGGAGTTCTCTTCCTAATAGCCATGTCAAGCCTAGCCGTCTACTCAGTCCTATGATCAGGCTGAGCCTCGAACTCAAAATACGCACTAATCGGAGCCCTACGGGCAGTAGCACAGACCATTTCATACGAAGTGACACTGTCCATAATCCTGCTATCAATAATCATACTAAGCGGAAGCTACACACTCAGCTCCTTTGCCGTCGCACAGGAGCCTCTATACTTCATTTTCTCCTCATGACCCCTAGCAATAATATGATACGTATCCACCCTAGCAGAGACAAACCGAGCTCCTTTTGACCTCACAGAGGGTGAATCTGAGCTAGTCTCAGGGTTTAACGTTGAATACGCCGCAGGACCCTTCGCCTTATTCTTCCTAGCTGAATATGCGAACATTATGCTAATAAATACACTTACAGCCATCATATTCCTAAACCCAAGCGCCCTAGGGCCACCCACAGAACTATTCCCCGTCATCCTAGCCACAAAAGTCCTCCTACTATCTTCTGGTTTCTTATGGGTCCGAGCTTCATACCCACGATTCCGATATGACCAACTAATGCACCTACTATGAAAAAACTTCCTACCCCTCACACTAGCTCTGTGCCTCTGACACATCAGCATACCTATCTGCTATGCAGGCCTACCTCCTTACATAAGGAAATGTGCCTGAACTACAAAGGGTCACTATGATAAAGTGAACATAGAGGTATAACAGCCCTCTCATTTCCTGTTGACCTTAGAAAAGTAGGAATTGAACCCACACAAGAGAAATCAAAATTCTCCATACTTCCCTTATATTATTTTCTAGTAGAGTCAGCTAATCAAGCTATCGGGCCCATACCCCGAAAATGATGGTTTAACCCCCTCCTCTACTAATGAACCCTTACGCGACCCCAATCATAACCTTCAGCCTCATCTTGGGCACCACAATCACAATTTCCAGCAACCACTGAGTTCTGGCCTGGACAGGACTGGAGATCAACGCACTAGCCATCATTCCCCTAATTGCCAAATCCCACCACCCACGAGCAGTAGAAGCCGCAACGAAATACTTCCTAACCCAAGCAGCTGCTTCCGCCCTGGTCCTATTCTCTAGCATAACCAATGCCTGAGTCACCGGCCAATGAGACATCACACAAATAAACCACCCAACCTCCTGTCTACTACTGACAGCAGCAATCGCTATTAAACTGGGCCTAGTGCCATTTCACTTCTGATTCCCAGAAGTACTACAAGGATCGCCACTAATAACAGCCCTGCTACTCTCGACCCTCATAAAATTCCCCCCACTAACCCTGCTCCTACTAACATCCAAATCCCTCGACCCAGCTCTACTCACCGCCATGGCCCTAGCCTCAACAGCACTAGGAGGCTGAATAGGACTGAACCAAACACAAACACGCAAAATCCTAGCCTTCTCGTCCATCTCCCACTTAGGCTGAATCGCCATCATCCTAGTTTACAGCCCCAAATTGGCCTTACTTACCTTCTACCTATACACAATCATAACATCAGCCGTATTCCTAGCCCTTAACAAAATCAAAGCCCTTAACCTATCCATGATCACAACCTCATGAACAAAAACCCCAGTGCTAAACGCCACCCTAATACTAGTACTTTTATCCCTAGCAGGCCTCCCCCCATTAACAGGCTTTATACCAAAGTGACTTATCATCCAAGAACTAACTAAACAGGAAATAACACCAGCAGCCATGGCAACTGCCATGCTATCACTGCTCAGCCTCTTCTTCTACCTACGCCTCGCATACCACTCAACAATTACCCTTCCCCCCAACTCCTCTAACCACATAAAACAATGATACACTAGCAAAGCCCCAAGCACACCTACTGCGGTCCTTGCCTCACTATCAATCCTCTTACTTCCCCTGTCCCCAATAATACATGCCATTGTCTAGAAACTTAGGATAACACCCCAAACCGAAGGCCTTCAAAGCCTTAAATAAGAGTTAAACCCTCTTAGTTTCTGCACATTAAGACTTACAGAATATTAACCTGTATCTTCTGAATGCAAGTCAGACGCTTTAATTAAGCTAAAGCCTCCCTAGACAGATGGGCTTCGATCCCACAAAACTCTAGTTAACAGCTAAATGCCTAAACCAATTGGCTTCTGCCTACAAAGACCCTGACGCACCCTAGTGCGCATCGATGAGCTTGCAACTCAACATGAATTTCACTACAGAGCCGATAAGAAGAGGAATTAAACCTCTGTAAAAAGGACTACAGCCTAACGCTTCAACACTCAGCCATCTTACCCGTCACCTTCATCAACCGATGACTATTTTCCACTAACCATAAGGATATTGGCACCCTGTACCTCATCTTCGGGGCATGAGCAGGAATAGTCGGCACCGCACTCAGCCTATTAATCCGCGCAGAACTAGGACAACCAGGAACTCTCCTAGGCGACGACCAAATTTACAATGTAATCGTTACCGCTCACGCCTTTGTAATAAGCTTCTTTATAGTCATACCCATCATGATCGGAGGATTCGGCAACTGATTAGTCCCCCTCATAATCGGTGCCCCCGACATAGCATTCCCGCGAATAAACAACATAAGCTTTTGACTCCTCCCCCCATCATTCCTCCTCCTACTAGCCCCATCCACTGTAGAAGCTGGCGCCGGCACAGGCTGAACTGTCTACCCTCCCCTAGCAGGTAACCTTGCCCGCGCCGGAGCTTCAGTAGACCTGGCTATCTTCTCACTCCACTTAGCCGGTATCTCCTCCATCCTTGGGGCCATCAACTTTATCACCACAGCCATCAACATAAAACCCCCCGCACTCTCACAATACCAAACCCCACTATTTGTCTGATCCGTACTAATTACCGCCATCCTACTCCTTCTATCACTCCCCGTACTCGCCGCCGGTATTACAATATTACTAACTGATCGAAACCTAAACACCACATTCTTCGACCCCGCTGGAGGAGGAGACCCAATCCTGTACCAACACCTATTCTGATTCTTCGGACACCCAGAAGTCTATATTCTGATCCTACCGGGCTTCGGAATCATCTCACACGTAGTCACGTACTACTCAGGCAAAAAGGAGCCCTTCGGCTACATGGGAATAGTCTGAGCCATACTATCCATCGGCTTCCTAGGATTCATCGTCTGAGCTCACCACATGTTTACAGTAGGAATAGACGTTGATACCCGAGCCTACTTTACATCAGCCACTATAATCATTGCCATCCCTACCGGAATCAAAGTATTTAGCTGACTAGCCACCCTGCACGGAGGAACAATCAAATGAGACCCCCCCAATACTATGAGCTCTAGGATTTATCTTCCTATTTACCATCGGAGGATTAACAGGAATCGTTCTTGCAAACTCTTCCCTAGACATCGCCCTGCACGACACGTACTACGTAGTTGCCCACTTCCACTACGTCCTATCCATAGGCGCCGTCTTTGCCATTCTAGCAGGATTTACTCACTGATTCCCACTACTCACTGGGTTTACCCTACACCAAACATGAGCAAAAGCCCACTTCGGGGTAATATTTACAGGAGTAAACCTAACGTTCTTCCCCCAGCACTTCCTAGGCCTAGCAGGAATACCCCGACGATACTCGGACTATCCCGACGCCTACACACTATGAAACACCATTTCCTCCATCGGCTCCCTAATCTCAATAGTAGCCGTAATCATACTAATATTCATCATCTGAGAAGCCTTTTCGGCCAAACGAAAAGTCCTACAACCAGAACTAACTACCACAAACGTTGAATGAATCCACGGCTGCCCTCCCCCATACCATACTTTCGAGGAACCGGCCTTCGTCCAAGTACAAGAAAGGAAGGAATCGAACCCTCACATGCTGGTTTCAAGCCAACTGCATTCACCGCTCATGCTTCTTTCTTATGAGACGTTAGTAAACCAATTACATAGCCTTGTCAAGACTAAATCACAGGTAAAAATCCTGTACATCTCATGTGGCCAACCACTCCCAACTAGGATTCCAAGACGCCTCATCACCCATCATAGAAGAACTCGTTGAATTCCACGACCACGCCCTAATCGTTGCCCTAGCTATCTGCAGCCTAGTTCTCTACCTTTTAGCCCACATACTAACAGAAAAACTCTCGTCCAATGCTGTAGACGCCCAAGAAGTAGAGCTGATCTGGACAATCCTACCTGCTATCGTCCTGGTACTCCTCGCCCTCCCATCCCTACAAATCCTCTACATAATGGACGAAATCGATGAACCAGACCTCACCCTAAAAGCCATCGGCCACCAATGATACTGAAGCTATGAATACACAGACTTCAAAGACCTATCATTCGACTCCTACATAGTGCCCACCCCAGACTTACCCAACGGCCACTTCCGACTGCTAGAAGTTGACCACCGCGTAGTTATCCCAATAGAATCCCCCATCCGCGTAATCATTACTGCAGGAGACGTACTCCACTCCTGAGCAGTCCCAACGCTCGGAGTTAAAACAGACGCAATCCCAGGCCGACTAAACCAAACTTCATTCATTACCACCCGGCCTGGGATTTTTTACGGACAATGCTCAGAAATTTGCGGGGCTAATCACAGCTACATACCCATTGTAGTAGAATCAACCCCACTCCCACATTTCGAGGCCTGATCGTCCCTTCTATCATCATCCTAATCATTAAGAAGCTATGCAACAGCACTAGCCTTTTAAGCTAGCCAAAGAGGGACTTCCCCCTCCTTAATGATATGCCACAGCTTAACCCCGCACCATGATTTTCAATCATAATTATAACCTGATTAACCCTAGCACTCCTCATCCAACCAAAACTACTAGCCTTCACCACAACCAACCCCCCATCAAATAAGACCTCCCTCACTACCAAACCCACACCATGATCCTGACCATGAACCTAAGCTTCTTTGACCAATTTTCCAGCCCCAATCTATTCGGCATCCCCTTAATCCTACTATCCCTACTCTTCCCAGCCCTACTATTCCCGTCCCCAAACAACCGATGAATCAACAACCGCCTTTCTACTATCCAAACATGACTCCTTCACCTAATCACAAAACAACTAATAGTCCCACTCAACAAAAATGGCCACAAATGAGCCATAATATTTACATCCCTAATAATCATACTTCTTACAATCAACCTTCTAGGCCTCCTTCCATATACATTCACCCCAACCACCCAACTATCTATGAACATAGCCCTAGCCTTCCCACTATGGCTCGCCACACTACTAACAGGCCTACGAAACCAACCATCAGCCTCTTTAGCCCACCTATTACCCGAAGGTACCCCTACACCCCTAATCCCCGCACTAATCCTGATCGAAACAACCAGCCTACTAATCCGCCCCCTAGCCCTCGGAGTCCGCCTTACAGCCAACCTTACAGCAGGACACTTACTCATCCAACTCATCTCTACAGCCTCCATTGCATTAATACCCACCCTTCCCGCAGTATCCATCCTAACAATAATCATCCTACTACTCCTAACCATCCTAGAAGTAGCAGTAGCCATAATCCAGGCCTACGTCTTCGTGCTCCTTCTAAGCCTATACTTACAAGAAAACATCTAATGGCACACCAAGCACACTCATACCACATAGTTGACCCAAGCCCTTGACCAATCTTCGGGGCAGCCGCCGCCCTACTCACAACCTCAGGATTAATCATGTGATTCCACTACAACTCATCCATACTACTAACCCTAGGCCTCATCTCAATACTCCTAGTAATACTCCAATGATGACGAGACATTGTACGAGAAAGCACCTTCCAAGGCCATCACACTCCCACAGTCCAAAAAGGCCTACGATACGGCATAATCCTTTTCATCACATCCGAAGCATTCTTCTTCTTAGGGTTCTTCTGAGCGTTCTTCCACTCGAGCCTGGCCCCAACCCCAGAACTAGGAGGCCAATGACCCCCAACAGGAATTAAACCACTCAACCCGATAGAAGTCCCCCTACTAAACACAGCCATCCTACTAGCCTCAGACGTTACCGTAACGTGAGCCCATCACAGCATCACAGAACGAAACCGAAAACACGCCATCCACGCCCTAACCCTAACGATCCTCCTGGGATTCTACTTCACAGCCCTACAAGCAATAGAATACCACGAAGCCCCATTCTCAATCGCCGATAGCGTCTACGGATCTACCTTCTTCGTTGCCACTGGATTCCACGGACTCCACGTAATCATCGGATCCTCCTTCCTGACCGTCTGCCTCTTCCGACTGATCAAGTTCCACTTTACATCAGACCACCACTTCGGATTCGAGGCAGCAGCCTGATACTGACACTTCGTAGACATCATCTGACTATTCCTCTACATAACCATCTACTGATGAGGATCTTGCTCTTCTAGTATATTAATTACAATTGACTTCCAATCTCTGGAATCTGGTATAAACCCAGAGGAGAGCAATGAACGCACTCATGTTCATATTCGCCCTATCATCAATCCTAAGCGCCGCCCTAACCGCATTAAACTTCTGACTCGCCCAAATAAACCCCGACTCAGAGAAACTCTCACCGTACGAATGTGGATTCGACCCACTTGGATCTGCTCGATTACCATTCTCAGTCCGATTCTTCCTCAGTAGCCATCCTGTTCGTCCTATTCGACCTAGAAATCGCCCTCCTACTCCCCCTGCCATGAGCCGTCCAACTCCAATCCCCCCTAATGACCCTCACCTGAACTGTAGTGATCCTCCTTCTCCTAACACTCGGACTGGCCTACGAGTGAATTCAAGGGGGCCTAGAATGAGCAGAATAACAGAAAGTTAGTCTAACCAAAAAGATAGCTGGTTTCGACCCAGCAGATTACAGCCAACCCTGTAACTTTCTTATGTCGCCCCTACATTTAAGCTTCTACTCAGCCTTCATTTTCAGCGGACTAGGACTAGCCTTCCACCGAACCCACCTAGTATCCGCCCTACTATGCCTTGAAAGCATAATATTATCGATATTCGTAGGCCTATCAATATGATCCATCGAAAACCAAGTCTCCTCATTCACCATGGTACCAATTCTCATGCTAACCTTCTCAGCGTGTGAGGCGGGCACAGGCCTGGCCATCCTAGTAGCCTCCACCCGCACACATGGCTCCGACCATCTACACAACCTAAACCTCCTGCAATGCTAAAAATCATCCTACCCACAATCATACTTCTTCCAACAGCCCTGCTGTCTCCACCAAAATTTCTATGGACTAACACCACCTTATACAGCCTCCTAATCGCTGCCCTAAGCCTACAGTGATTAATCCCAACCTACTACCCCTACAAATTTTTATCCAACTGAACAGGAATTGACCAAATCTCATCCCCCCTCCTAGTACTATCCTGCTGACTACTCCCACTCATAATCATAGCAAGCCAAAACCACCTGCAACAAGAACCCCTACAACGCAAACGAATCTTTATCTCAACCTTAGTCGCAGTCCAGCCATTCATCCTACTAGCCTTTTCCACCACAGAACTAGCACTATTTTACATCTCATTTGAAGCAACCCTCATTCCCACCCTAATCTTAATCACCCGATGGGGGAACCAACCAGAACGCCTAAGCGCTGGCATCTACCTGCTATTCTACACGCCAGTAAGCTCTCTACCCCTGCTAATCACAATCATACACCTATACGTGAAAATTGGCACCCTGCACCTGCCAACCCTACAACTAACCCACCCAACCCTATCCACCTCATGGACAGGAATACTATCAGGTCTAGCACTGCTCGTAGCATTCATAGTAAAAGCCCCACTATACGGCCTACACCTCTGACTGCCAAAAGCCCACGTAGAAGCACCCATCGCAGGCTCAATACTCCTCGCCGCCCTACTACTAAAGCTAGGAGGATACGGAATTATACGAGTCACTCTATTTATGGGCCCACTGTCCAACCTCCTGCACTACCCCTTCCTAACCCTGGCCCTATGAGGCGCCCTAATGACTAGCTCAATCTGCCTACGACAGACAGACCTAAAATCACTAATCGCTTATTCATCCGTTAGCCACATAGGCCTAGTTATCGCCGCAGGAATAATCCAAACCCACTGATCATTCTCAGGGGCAATGATCCTAATAATTTCCCATGGACTAACTTCCTCCATACTATTCTGCCTAGCCAACACAAACTATGAACGTACGCACAGCCGAATTCTACTACTCACACGAGGCCTACAACCTCTCCTACCACTCATAGCTACCTGATGATTGCTGGCCAATCTAACAAACATAGCCTTACCCCCAACAACAAACCTCATAGCAGAGCTAACCATTATAATCACCTTATTCAACTGATCTGCCTTCACGATCATCCTAACAGGAATCGCAACACTACTAACCGCCTCCTACACCTTATTCATACTACTAATGACCCAACGAGGCTCAATCCCCTCCCACATCACATCTATGCAAAACTCAACCACGCGAGAACACCTGCTCATAACACTCCACATTATCCCAATATTCCTCCTAATCCTCAAACCCGAACTGATCTCCGGAATCCCCTCATGCAAGTATAGTTTAAACCAAACATTAGACTGTGATTCTAAGAATAGAAGTTCAAACCTTCTTACCTGCCGAGGGGAGGGTTTAACCAACAAGAGCTGCTAACTCTTACATCTGAGCCTAAAACCTCAGCCCCCTTACTTTTAAAGGATAACAGCAATCCACTGGTCTTAGGAACCACCCATCTTGGTGCAAATCCAAGTAAAAGTAGTGAACCCCACACTACTAATCAACTCCCTCACACTACTCACGCTGACAATCCTCCTAACCCCAATCATCCTGCCATTTCTATTTAAAAACTTTAAAAACACCCCACAAGCCACCACCCGCGCTGTTAAAACCGCATTCCTAATTAGCCTAGCCCCTACAACCGCATTCATCTACTCGGGAGTAGAATCTGTCACCTGCCACTGGGAGTGAAAATTCATTATAAACTTTAAAATCCCCCTGAGCCTAAAAATAGACCAATACTCAATAACATTTCTTCCAATCGCCCTATTTGTAACATGATCAATCCTACAATTCGCCATATGATACATGGCCTCAGAGCCATACGTAACAAAATTTTTCACCTACCTACTGACATTCCTAGTCGCCATACTCCTCCTAACAACCGCAAACAACATATTCCTCCTATTCGTAGGCTGGGAAGGAGTACGAATCATGTCCTTCCTTCTCATCGGCTGATGACAAGGCCGAGCAGATGCCAACACCGCCGCCCTACAAGCCGTAATCTAC
Organism: Anser brachyrhynchus; assembly: GCF_964034855.1. Lineage (NCBI taxonomy): Eukaryota > Metazoa > Chordata > Aves > Anseriformes > Anatidae > Anser > Anser brachyrhynchus. The sequence continues at coordinate 24,227 of NW_027663819.1, read as the reverse complement.
AACCGAATCGGAGACATCGGACTGATCCTGAGCATAGCATGACTAGCTTCAACATTCAACACCTGAGAGATCCAACAAGCCGTACACCCCCACCAAACCCCAATCCTCCCCCTCATAGGATTAATCCTCGCAGCCGCAGGAAAATCCGCCCAATTTGGACTCCACCCATGACTGCCCGCAGCAATAGAAGCCCCCACCCCAGTATCAGCCCTACTGCACTCCAGTACCATAGTAGTAGCCGGAATCTTCCTGCTCATCCGCATGCACCCCCTGCTAGCCACCAACCAGACAGCCCTAACCGCCTGCCTATGCCTAGGTGCTCTATCAACCCTATTCGCTGCCACATGCGCCCTAACCCAAAATGACATCAAAAAAATCATTGCTTTCTCAACATCCAGCCAACTAGGACTAATAATAGTCACTATCGGACTAAACCTCCCACAACTAGCCTTCCTACACATCTCAACCCATGCCTTCTTTAAAGCCATACTATTCCTATGCTCAGGGTCTATCATCCACAACCTAAACGGAGAACAAGATATCCGAAAGATAGGAGGCCTACAGAAAATACTCCCAGTCACTACTTCCTGCCTAACCATCGGAAACCTGGCGCTGATAGGAACCCCATTCCTAGCCGGATTCTACTCAAAAGACCTCATCATCGAAAGCTTAAACACATCATACCTAAATACTTGAGCCCTACTCCTAACCCTTATAGCCACAGCATTCACCGCAACCTACAGCATCCGCATAACCATCCTAGTCCAAGCTGGACAAACCCGAATCCCCCCAATAGTATCAATAAACGAAAACAACCCACTAATCACCGCCCCCCCTAACCCGACTCGCCCTAGGCAGCATTACAGCAGGAATAATCATTACCTCTTTCATCACACCAACCAAAACCCCCCCAATAACCATACCCCTTATCACCAAAACCGCTGCCATCCTCATAACAATCCTGGGAATCATCCTAGCCCTAGAACTATCGAACATAACACACACCCTCACTCACCCCAAACCAAACCCCCTCATAAACTTCTCCTCTGCATTAGGGTACTTCAACCCCCTAGTACACCGATTCTTCTCCAAAAACCTACTAGAAAAGGGACAAAACATTGCCCTACACTTGATCGACCTCTCCTGACTCAAAAAAATAGGGCCAGAGGGCCTTGCTGAACTACAAGTAGCCGCAAGCAAAGCCGCAACCTCAATACACACAGGGCTAATTAAGGCCTACCTAGGATCCTTCGCCCTCTCCATCCTGGTAATAATCCTAATAACACACAGACTCACTAATGGCCCCTAACATCCGCAAATCCCATCCCCTACTAAAAATAATCAACAACTCCCTAATCGACCTACCCGCCCCCTCCAACATCTCTGCCTGATGAAACTTCGGCTCCCTTCTAGCCATCTGCTTAGCCACACAAATCCTAACAGGCCTGCTACTAGCCATACACTACACCGCAGACACTTCACTCGCCTTCTCCTCAGTAGCTCACACATGCCGAGACGTCCAGTACGGATGGCTCATCCGCAACCTCCACGCCAACGGTGCTTCGCTCTTCTTTATCTGCATCTACTTACACATCGGACGAGGCCACTACTACGGCTCCTACCTATACAAAGAAACCTGAAACACAGGAGTAATCCTCCTACTCACCCTAATAGCAACTGCCTTCGTAGGGTATGTCCTCCCATGAGGACAAATGTCATTCTGAGGGGCCACCGTAATCACCAACCTATTCTCAGCCATCCCGTACATTGGGCAAACTCTAGTAGAATGAGCCTGAGGAGGATTCTCAGTAGACAATCCAACCTTAACCCGATTCTTCGCCATCCACTTCCTACTGCCCATCCTAATTGCAGGAATCACCCTAGTCCACCTAACCTTCCTACACGAATCAGGCTCAAATAACCCACTAGGAATCGTATCAGACTGCGACAAAATCCCATTCCACCCATACTTCCCCATTAAAGACAGCTTAGGGCTTACCCTAATAATCACCCCTCTAATAGCACTAGCCCTATTTTCACCGAACCTCCTGGTTCTTGGAATCCTAGTTAGGAGTGGTTGGCCACATGAGATGTACAGGATTTTTACCTGTGATTTAGTCTTGACAAGGCTATGTAATTGGTTTACTAACGTCTCATAAGAAAGAAGCATGAGCGGTTAATGCAGTTGGCTTGAAACCCATCCCCAGTGGTGCCAGTGCACTCTCTGAACTCACTGAAGTGCATCCCCAGTGGTGCCAGTGCACTCTCTGCACTCACTGCACTGCATCCCCAGTGGTGCCAGTGCGCTCTCTGGAGTCACAGCACTGCATCCCCAGTGGTGCCAGTGCACTCTCTGGACTCACTGCACTGCATCCCCAGTGGTGCCAGTGCAATCTCTGGACTCACTGCAGAGCATCCCCAGTGGTGCCAGTGCACTCTGTGGACTCACTGTAGTGCATCCCCAGTGGTGCCAGTGCTCTCTCTGGACTCACTGCACTGCAACCCCAGTGGTGCCAGTGCACTCACTGGACTCACTGCAGTGCATCCCCAGTGGTGCCAGTGCACTCTCTGAACTCACTGCACTGCATCCCCAGTGGTGCCAGTGCACTCTCTGGACTCACTGCAGTGCATCCCCAGTGGTGCCAGTGCACTCTCTGGACTCACTGCACTGCATCCCCAGTGGTGCCAGTGCACTCTCTGCACTCACTGCACTGCATCCCCAGTGGTGCCAGTGCGCTCTCTGGAGTCACAGCACTGCATCCCCAGTGGTGCCAGTGCAATCTCTGGACTCACTGCACTGCATACCCAGTGGTGCCAGTGCACTCACTGGACAGACTACACTGCATCCCCAGTGGTGCCAGTGCGCTCTCCGGAGTCACAGCACTGCATCCCCAGTGGTGCCAGTGCACTCACGGGACACACTGTACTGCATCACATGTGGTGCCAGTGCACTCTCTGCACTCACTGCACAGCATCCCCAGTGGTGTCAGTGCACTCTCTGGACTCACTGAAGTGCATCCCCAGTGGTGCCAGTGCACTCTCTGGACTCACTGCACTGCATCCCCAGTGGTGCCAGTGCAATCTCTGGACTCACTGTAGTGCATCCCCAGTGGTGCCAGTGCACTCTCTGGACTCACTGCAGTGCATCCACAGTGGTGCCAGTGCACTCTCTGGACTCACTGCACTGCATCCCCAGTGGTGCCAGTGCACTCTCTGGACTCACTGCAGTGCATCCCCAGTGGTGCCAGTGCACTCTCTGGACTCACTGCACTGCATCCCCAGTGGTGCCAGTGCACTCTCTGGACTCACTGCAGTGCATCCCCAGTGGTGCCAGTGCACTCTCTGGACTCACTGCACTGCATCCCCAGTGGTGCCAGTGCAATCTCTGGACTCACTGCACTGCATCCCCAGTGGTGCCAGTGCACTCTGTGGACTCACTGCACTGCATCCCCAGTGGTGCCAGTGCAATCTCTGGACTCACTGCAGTACATCCCCAGTGGTGCCAGTGCACTCTCTGGACTCACTGCACTGCATCCCCAGTGGTGCCAGTGCACTCTCTGGACTCACTGCACTGCATCCCCAGTGATGCCAGTGCACTCTCTGGACTCACAGCACTGCATCCCCAGTAGTGCCAGTGCACTCTCTGGACTCACTACACTGCATCCCCAGTGGTGCCAGTGCACTCTCTGGACTCACTGCACTGCATCCCCACTGCTGCCAGTGAACTCTCTGGACTCACTGTAGTGCATCCCCAGTGGTGCCAGTGCACTCTCTGGACTCACTGCACTGCATCCCCAGTGGTGCCAGTGTACTCTCTGGACTCACTGCACTGCATCCCCAGTGGTGCCAGTGCACTCTCTCGAGTCACTGCACTACATCCCCAGTGGTTCCAGTGCACTCACTGGACTCACTGTACTGCATCATCAGTGGTGCCAGTGCACTCTCTGGACTTACTACACTGCATCCCCAGTGGTGCCAGTGCACTCTCTGGACTCACTGCACTGCAGGCCCAGTGGTGCCAGTGCACTCACTGGACTCACTGTACTGCATCACCAGTGGTGCCAATGCACTCTCTGGACTCACTGCAGTGCATCCCCAGTGGTGCCAGTGCACTCTCTGGACTCACTGAAGTGCATTCTCAGTGGTGCCAGTGCACTCTCTGGGCTCACTGCAGCGCATCCCCAGTGGTGCCAGTACACTCACTGGACTCACTGCACTGCATCCCCAGTGGTGCCAGTGCACTCTCTGGACTCACTGCACTGCAACCCCAGTGGTGCCAGTGCACTTTCTGGAGTCACTGAAGTGCATCCCCAGTGGTGCCAGTGCACTCTCTGGACTCACTGCAGTGCATCCCCAGTGGTGCCAGTGCACTCTCTGGACTCACTGAACTGCATCCCCAGTGGTGCCAGTGCACTCTCTGGACTCACTGTACTGCATCCCCAATGGTGACAGTGCACTCTCTGGACTCACTGCAGTGCATCCCCAGTGGTGCCAGTGCACTCTCTGGACTCACTGCACTGCATCCCCAGTGGTGCCAGTGCACTCTCTGGACTCACTGCACTGCATCCCCAGTGGTGCCAGTGCGCTCTCTGGAGTCACAGCACTGCATCCCCAGTGGTGCCAGTGCAATCTCTGGACTCACTGCACTGCATACCCAGTGGTGCCAGTGCACTCACTGGACAGACTACACTGCATCCCCAGTGGTGCCAGTGCGCTCTCCGGAGTCACAGCACTGCATCCCCAGTGGTGCCAGTGCACTCACGGGACACACTGTACTGCATCACATGTGGTGCCAGTGCACTCTCTGCACTCACTGCACAGCATCCCCATTGGTGTCAGTGCACTCTCTGGACTCACTGAAGTGCATCCCCAGTGGTGCCAGTGCACTCTCTGGACTCACTGCACTGCATCCCCAGTGGTGCCAGTGCAATCTCTGGACTCACTGTAGTGCATCCCCAGTGGTGCCAGTGCACTCTCTGGACTCACTGCAGTGCATCCACAGTGGTGCCAGTGCACTCTCTGGACTCACTGCACTGCATCCCCAGTGGTGCCAGTGCACTCTCTGGACTCACTGCAGTGCATCCCCAGTGGTGCCAGTGCACTCTCTGGACTCACTGCACTGCATCCCCAGTGGTGCCAGTGCACTCTCTGGACTCACTGCAGTGCATCCCCAGTGGTGCCAGTGCACTCTCTGGACTCACTGCACTGCATCCCCAGTGGTGCCAGTGCAATCTCTGGACTCACTGCACTGCATCCCCAGTGGTGCCAGTGCACTCTGTGGACTCACTGCACTGCATCCCCAGTGGTGCCAGTGCAATCTCTGGACTCACTGCAGTACATCCCCAGTGGTGCCAGTGCACTCTCTGGACTCACTGCACTGCATCCCCAGTGGTGCCAGTGCACTCTCTGGACTCACTGCACTGCATCCCCAGTGGTGCCAGTGCACTCTCTGGACTCACAGCACTGCATCCCCAGTAGTGCCAGTGCACTCTCTGGACTCACTACAGTGCATCCCCAGTGGTGCCAGTGCACTCTCTGGACTCACTGCACTGCATCCCCACTGCTGCCAGTGAACTCTCTGGACTCACTGTAGTGCATCCCCAGTGGTGCCAGTGCACTCTCTGGACTCACTGCACTGCATCCCCAATGGTGCCAGTGTACTCTCTGGACTCACTGCACTGCATCCCCAGTGGTGCCAGTGCACTCTCTCGAGTCACTGCACTACATCCCCAGTGGTTCCAGTGCACTCACTGGACTCACTGTACTGCATCATCAGTGGTGCCAGTGCACTCTCTGGACTTACTACACTGCATCCCCAGTGGTGCCAGTGCACTCTCTGGACTCACTGCACTGCAGGCCCAGTGGTGCCAGTGCACTCACTGGACTCACTGTACTGCATCACCAGTGGTGCCAGTGCACTCTCTGGACTCACTGCAGTGCATCCCCAGTGGTGCCAGTGCACTCTCTGGACTCACTGAAGTGCATTCTCAGTGGTGCCAGTGCACTCTCTGGGCTCACTGCAGCGCATCCCCAGTGGTGCCAGTACACTCACTGGACTCACTGCACTGCATCCCCAGTGGTGCCAGTGCACTCTCTGGACTCACTGCACTGCAACCCCAGTGGTGCCAGTGCACTCTCTGGAGTCACTGAAGTGCATCCCCAGTGGTGCCAGTGCACTCTCTGGACTCACTGCAGTGCATCCCCAGTGGTGCCAGTGCACTCTCTGGACTCACTGAACTGCATCCCCAGTGGTGCCAGTGCACTCTCTGGACTCACTGTACTGCATCCCCAATGGTGACAGTGCACTCTCTGGACTCACTGCAGTGCATCCCCAGTGGTGCCAGTGCACTCTCTGGACTCATTGCAGTGCATCCCCAGTGGTGCCAGTGCACTCTCTGGAGTCACAGCACTGCATCCCCAGTGGTGCCAGTGCAATCTCTGGACTCACTGCACTGCATCACCATTGGTGCCAGTGCACTCTCTGGACTCACTGCAGGGCATCCCCAGTGGTGCCAGTGCACTCTCTGGACTCACTGTACTGCACCCCCAGTGGTGCCAGTGCACTCACTGGACTCACTGCACTGCATCCCCAGTGGTGCCAGTGCACTCACTGGACTCACTGGACACATCCCCAGTGGTGCCAGTGCACTCTCTGGACTCACTGCACTGCATCCCCAGTGGTGCCAGTGCACTCTCTGGACTCACTGCACTGCATCCCCAGTGGTGCCAGTTTACTCACTGGACTGACTGCACTGCATCCCCAGTGGTACCAATGCACTCACTGGACACACTGTACTGCTTCACAGGTGGTGCCAGTGCACTCTCTGCACTCACTGCACAGCATACCCAGTGGTGCCAGTGCATTCACTGGACTCACTGGACTGCATCCCCAGTGGTGCCAGAGCACTCTCTGGACTCACTGCACTGCATCCCCAGTGGTGCCAGTGCACTCTCTGCACTCACTGCACTGCATCCACAGTGGTGCCAGTGCACTCTCTGGACTCACTGCACTGCATCCCCAGTGGTGCCAGTGCACTCTCTGGACTCACTGCACTGTATCCCCAGTGGTGCCAGTGCACTCTCTGGACTCACTGCACTGCATCCCGAGTGGTGCCAGTGCACTCTCTGGACTCACTGCACTGCACCCTGAGTGGTGCCAGTGCACTCTCTGTACTCACTGCACTGTATCCCCAGTGGTGCCAGTGCAATCTCTGGACTCACTGTAGTGCATCCCCAGTGGTGCCAGTGCACTCTCTGGACTCACTGCTGTGCATCCCCAGTGGTGCCAGTGCACTCTCTGGACTCACTGCACTGCATCCCCAGTGGTGCCAGTGCACTCACTGGACAGACTGCACTGCATCCCCAGTGGTGCCAGTGCGCTCTCCGGAGTCACAGCACTGCATCCCCAGTGGTGCCAGTGCACTCACTGGACACACTGTACTGCATCACATGTGGTGCCAGTGCACTCTCTGCACTCACTGCACAGCATCCCCAGTGGTGTCAGTGCACTCTCTGGACTCACTGAAGTGCATCCCCAGTGGTGCCAGTGCACTCTCTGGACTAACTGCACTGCATCCCCAGTGGTGCCAGTGCACTCTCTGGACTCACTGCACTGCATCCACAGTGGTGCCAGTGCACTCTCTGGACTCACTGCACTGCATCCCCAGTGGTGCCAGTGCACTCTCTGGACTCACTGTACTGCATCCCCAGTGGTGCCAGTGCACTCTATGGACTCACTGCAGTGCATCCCCAGTGGTGCCAGTGCACTCTCTGGACTCACTGCACTGCATCCCCAGTGGTGCCAGTGAAGTCTTTGGACTCACTGCACTGCATCCCCAGTGGTGCCAGTGCACTCTCTGGAGTCACTGAAGTGCATCCCCAGTGGTGCCAGTGCACTCTCTGGACTCACTGCACTGCATCCCCAGTGGTGCCAGTGCACTCTCTGGACTCACTGTACTGCATCCCCAGTGGTGCCAGTGCACTCACTGGACTCACTGTACTGCAACACAGGTGGTGCCAGAGCACTCTCTGCACTCACTGCACTGCATCCCCAGTGGTGCCAGTGCACTCTCTGGACTCACTGCACTGCATCCACAGTGGTGCCAGTGCACTCTCTGGACTCACTGCACTGCATCCCCAGTGGTGCCAGTGCACTCTCTGGACTCACTGCAGGGCATCCCCAGTGGTGCCAGTGCACTCTCTGGACTCACTGTACTGCACCCCCAGTGGTGCCAGTGCACTCACTGGACTGACTGCACTGCATCCCCAGTGGTGCCAGTGCACTCACTGGACTCACTGGACACATCCCCAGTGGTGCCAGTGCACCCTCTGGACTCACTGCACTGCATCCCCAGTGGTGCCAGTGCACTCTCTGGACTCACTGCACTGCATCCCCAGTGGTGCCAGTTTACTCACTGGACTGACTGTACTGCATTTCCAGTGGTGCCAGTGCGCTCTCCGGAGTCACAGCACTGCATCCCCAGTGGTGCCAGTGCATTCACTGGACACACTGTACTGCATCACAGGTGGTGCCAGTGCACTCTCTGCACTCACTGCACTGCATCCCCAGTGGTGCCAGTGCATTCACTGGACTCACTGGACTGCATCCCCCGTGGTGCCAGAGCACTCTCTGCACTCACTGCACTGCATCCCCAGTGGTGCCAGTGCACTCTCTGGACTAACTGCACTGCATCCCCAGTGGTGCCAGTGCACTCTCTGGACTCACTGCACTGCATCCACAGTGGTGCCAGTGCACTCTCTGGACTCACTGCACTGCATCCCCAGTGGTGCCAGTGCACTCTCTGGACTCACTGTACTGCATCCCCAGTGGTGCCAGTGCACTCTATGGACTCACTGCAGTGCATCCCCAGTGGTGCCAGTGCACTCTCTGGACTCACTGCACTGCATCCCCAGTGGTGCCAGTGAAGTCTTTGGACTCACTGCACTGCATCCCCAGTGGTGCCAGTGCACTCTCTGGAGTCACTGAAGTGCATCCCCAGTGGTGCCAGTGCACTCTCTGGACTCACTGCACTGCATCCCCAGTGGTGCCAGTGCACTCTCTGGACTCACTGTACTGCATCCCCAGTGGTGCCAGTGCACTCACTGGACTCACTGTACTGCAACACAGGTGGTGCCAGAGCACTCTCTGCACTCACTGCACTGCATCCCCAGTGGTGCCAGTGCACTCTCTGGACTCACTGCACTGCATCCACAGTGGTGCCAGTGCACTCTCTGGACTCACTGCACTGCATCCCCAGTGGTGCCAGTGCACTCTCTGGACTCACTGCAGGGCATCCCCAGTGGTGCCAGTGCACTCTCTGGACTCACTGTACTGCACCCCCAGTGGTGCCAGTGCACTCACTGGACTGACTGCACTGCATCCCCAGTGGTGCCAGTGCACTCACTGGACTCACTGGACACATCCCCAGTGGTGCCAGTGCACCCTCTGGACTCACTGCACTGCATCCCCAGTGGTGCCAGTGCACTCTCTGGACTCACTGCACTGCATCCCCAGTGGTGCCAGTTTACTCACTGGACTGACTGTACTGCATTTCCAGTGGTGCCAGTGCGCTCTCCGGAGTCACAGCACTGCATCCCCAGTGGTGCCAGTGCATTCACTGGACACACTGTACTGCATCACAGGTGGTGCCAGTGCACTCTCTGCACTCACTGCACTGCATCCCCAGTGGTGCCAGTGCATTCACTGGACTCACTGGACTGCATCCCCCGTGGTGCCAGAGCACTCTCTGCACTCACTGCACTGCATCCCCAGTGGTGCCAGTGCACTCTCTGGACTCACTGCACTGCATCCACAGTGGTGCCAGTGCACTCTCTGGACTCACTGCACTGCATCCCCAGTGGTGCCAGTGCACTCTCTGGACTCACTGCACTGTATCCCCAGTGGTGCCAGTGCACTCTCTGGACTCACTGCACTGCATCCCGAGTGGTGCCAGTGCACTCTCTGGACTCACTGCACTGCATCCACAGTGGTGCCAGTGCACTCTCTGGACTCACTGCACTGTATCCCCAGTGGTGCCAGTGCAATCTCTGGACTCAATGTAGTGCATCCCCAGTCGTGCCAGTGCACTCTATGGACTCACTGCAGTGCATCCCCAGTGGTGCCAGTGCACTCTCTGGACTCACTGTACTGCATCCCCAGTGGTGCCAGTGCACTCTGTGGACTCACTGTACTGCATCCCCAGTGGTGCCAGTGCACTCTCTCTACTCACTGCACTGCATCCCCAGTGGTGCCAGTGTACTCACTGGACTGACTGCACGGCATCCCCAGTGGTGCCAGTGCGCTCTCCGGAGTCACAGCACTGCATCCCCAGTGGTGCCAGTGCACTCACTGGACACACTGTACTGCATCACAGGTGGTGCCAGTGCACACTCTGCACTCACTGCACAGCATCCCCAGTGGTGCCAGTGCATTCACTGGACTCACTGGACTGCATCCCCCGTGCTGCCAGTGCACTCTCTGGACTCACTGCACTGCATCCCCAGTGGTGCCAGTGCACTCTCTGGACTCACTGCACTGCATCCCCAGTGGTGGCAGTGCACTCTCTGGACTCACTGCACTGTATCCCCAGTGGTGCCAGTGCAATCTCTGGACTCACTGTAGTGCATCCCCAGTGGTGCCAGTGCAATCTCTGGACTCACTGCAGTGCATCCCCAGTGGTGCCAGTGCACTCTCTGGACTCATTGCAGTGCATCCCCAGTGGTGCCAGTGTACTCTCTGGACTCACTGCAGTGCATCCCCAGTGGTGCCAGTGCACTCTCTGGACTCACTGCACTGCATCCCCAGTGCTGCCAGTGCACTCTCTGGACTCACTGCACTGCATCCCCAGTGGTGCCAGTGCACCTTCTGGACTCACTGCACTGCATTCCCAGTGGTGCCAGTGAAGTCTGTGGACTCACTGCACTGCATCCCCAGTGGTGCCAGTGCAATCTCTGGACTCACTGCAGTGCATCCCCAGTGGTGCCAGTGCACTCTCTGGACTCACTGTACTGCATCCCCAGTGGTGCCAGTGCACTCTGTGGACTCACTGCAGTGCATCCCCAGTGGTGCCAGTACACTCACTGGACTCACTGCACTGCATCCCCAGAGGTTCCAGTGCACTCTCTGGACTCACTGCACTGCATCCCCAGTGGTGCCAGTGTACTCTCTGGACTCACTGCACTGCATCCCCAGTGGTGCCAGTGCACTCTGTGGACTCACTGCACTGCATCCCCAGTGGTGCCAGTGCACTCTCTGCACTCACTTCACTGCATCCCCAGTGGTGCCAGTGCACTCTCTGGACTCACTGCACTGCATCCCCAGTGGTGCCAGTGAGGTCTTTGGACTCACTGCACTGCATCCCCAGTGGTGCCAGTGCACTCTCTGGAGTCACTGAAGTGCATCCCCAGTGGTGCCAGTGCACTCTCTGGACTCACTGCACTGCATCCCCAGTGGTGCCAGTGCACTCTCTGGACTCACTGTACTGCATCCCCAGTGGTGCCAGTGCAATCATTGGACACACTGTACTGCATCACAGGTGGTGCCAGAGCACTCTCTGCACTCACTGCTCTGCATCCCCAGTGGTGCCAGTGCAATCTCTGGACTCACTGTAGTGCATCCCCAGTGGTGCCAGTGCACTCTCTCGACTCACTGCAGTGCATCCCCAGTGGTGCCAGTGCACTCTCTGGACACACTGTACTGCATCCCCAGTGGTGCCAGTGCACTCGCTGGAGTCACAGCACTGCATCCCCAGTGGTGCCAGTGCACTCTCTGGACTCACTGCACTACATCCCCAGTGGTGCCAGTGCACTCTCTGGACTCACTGCACTGAAGCCCCAGTGGTGCCAGTGCACTCTCTGGACGCACTGCAGGGCATCCCCAGTGGTGCCAGTGCACTCTCTGGACTCACTGTACTGCACCCCCAGTGGTGCCAGTGCACTCACTGGACTGACTGCACTGCATCCCCAGTGGTGCCAGTGCACTCACTGGACTCACTGGACACATCCCCAGTGGTGCCAGTGCACTCTCTGGACTCACTGCACTGCATCCCCAGTGGTGCCAGTGCACTCTCTGGACTCACTGCACTGCATCCACAGTGGTGCCAGTGCACTCTCTGGACTCACTGCACTGCATCCCCAGTGGTGCCAGTGCACTCTCTGGACTCACTGCAGGGCATCCCCAGTGGTGCCAGTGCACTCTCTGGACTCACTGTACTGCACCCCCAGTGGTGCCAGTGCACTCACTGGACTGACTGCACTGCATCCCCAGTGGTGCCAGTGCACTCACTGGACTCACTGGACACATCCCCAGTGGTGCCAGTGCACCCTCTGGACTCACTGCACTGCATCCCCAGTGGTGCCAGTGCACTCTCTGGACTCACTGCACTGCATCCCCAGTGGTGACAGTGCACTCTCTGGACTGACTGTACTGCATTTCCAGTGGTGCCAGTGCGCTCTCCGGAGTCACAGCACTGCATCCCCAGTGGTGCCAGTGCATTCACTGGACACACTGTACTGCATCACAGGTGGTGCCAGTGCACTCTCTGCACTCACTGCACTGCATCCCCAGTGGTGCCAGTGCATTCACTGGACTCACTGGACTGCATCCCCCGTGGTGCCAGAGCACTCTCTGCACTCACTGCACTGCATCCCCAGTGGTGCCAGTGCACTCTCTGGACTCACTGCACTGCATCCACAGTGGTGCCAGTGCACTCTCTGGACTCACTGCACTGCATCCCCAGTGGTGCCAGTGCACTCTCTGGACTCACTGCACTGTATCCCCAGTGGTGCCAGTGCACTCTCTGGACTCACTGCACTGCATCCCGAGTGGTGCCAGTGCACTCTCTGGACTCACTGCACTGCATCCACAGTGGTGCCAGTGCACTCTCTGGACTCACTGCACTGTATCCCCAGTGGTGCCAGTGCAATCTCTGGACTCAATGTAGTGCATCCCCAGTCGTGCCAGTGCACTCTCTGGACTCACTGCACTGCATCCCCAGTGGTGCCAGTGCACTCTCTGGACTCACTGTACTGCATCCCCAGTGGTGCCAGTGCACTCTGTGGACTCACTGTACTGCATCCCCAGTGGTGCCAGTGCACTCTCTCTACTCACTGCACTGCATCCCCAGTGGTGCCAGTGTACTCACTGGACTGACTGCACGGCATCCCCAGTGGTGCCAGTGCGCTCTCCGGAGTCACAGCACTGCATCCCCAGTGGTGCCAGTGCACTCACTGGACACACTGTACTGCATCACAGGTGGTGCCAGTGCACACTCTGCACTCACTGCACAGCATCCCCAGTGGTGCCAGTGCATTCACTGGACTCACTGGACTGCATCCCCCGTGCTGCCAGTGCACTCTCTGGACTCACTGCACTGCATCCCCAGTGGTGCCAGTGCACTCTCTGGACTCACTGCACTGCATCCCCAGTGGTGCCAGTGCACTCTCTGGACTCACTGCACTGTATCCCCAGTGGTGCCAGTGCAATCTCTGGACTCACTGTAGTGCATCCCCAGTGGTGCCAGTGCAATCTCTGGACTCACTGCAGTGCATCCCCAGTGGTGCCAGTGCACTCTCTGGACTCATTGCAGTGCATCCCCAGTGGTGCCAGTGTACTCTCTGGACTCACTGCAGTGCATCCCCAGTGGTGCCAGTGCACTCTCTGGACTCACTGCACTGCATCCCCAGTGCTGCCAGTGCACTCTCTGGACTCACTGCACTGCATCCCCAGTGGTGTCAGTGCACCTTCTGGACTCACTGCACTGCATTCCCAGTGGTGCCAGTGAAGTCTGTGGACTCACATATCTGCATCCCCAGTGGTGCCAGTGCAATCTCTGGACTCACTGCAGTGCATCCCCAGTGGTGCCAGTGCACTCTCTGGACTCACTGTACTGCATCCCCAGTGGTGCCAGTGCACTCTGTGGACTCACTGCAGTGCATCCCCAGTGGTGCCAGTACACTCACTGGACTCACTGCACTGCATCCCCAGAGGTTCCAGTGCACTCTCTGGACTCACTGCACTGCATCCCCAGTGGTGCCAGTGTACTCTCTGGACTCACTGCACTGCATCCCCAGTGGTGCCAGTGCACTCTGTGGACTCACTGCACTGCATCCCCAGTGGTGCCAGTGCACTCTCTGCACTCACTTCACTGCATCCCCAGTGGTGCCAGTGCACTCTCTGGACTCACTGCACTGCATCCCCAGTGGTGCCAGTGAGGTCTTTGGACTCACTGCACTGCATCCCCAGTGGTGCCAGTGCACTCTCTGGAGTCACTGAAGTGCATCCCCAGTGGTGCCAGTGCACTCTCTGGACTCACTGCACTGCATCCCCAGTGGTGCCAGTGCACTCTCTGGACTCACTGTACTGCATCCCCAGTGGTGCCAGTGCACTCATTGGACACACTGTACTGCATCACAGGTGGTGCCAGAGCACTCTCTGCACTCACTGCACTGCATCCCCAGTGGTGCCAGTGCAATCTCTGGACTCACTGTAGTGCATCCCCAGTGGTGCCAGTGCACTCTCTCGACTCACTGCAGTGCATCCCCAGTGGTGCCAGTGCACTCTCTGGACACACTGTACTGCATCCCCAGTGGTGCCAGTGCACTCGCTGGAGTCACAGCACTGCATCCCCAGTGGTGCCAGTGCACTCTCTGGACTCACTGCACTACATCCCCAGTGGTGCCAGTGCACTCTCTGGACTCACTGCACTGAAGCCCCAGTGGTGCCAGTGCACTCTCTGGACGCACTGCAGGGCATCCCCAGTGGTGCCAGTGCACTCTCTGGACTCACTGTACTGCACCCCCAGTGGTGCCAGTGCACTCACTGGACTGACTGCACTGCATCCCCAGTGGTGCCAGTGCACTCACTGGACTCACTGGACACATCCCCAGTGGTGCCAGTGCACTCTCTGGACTCACTGCACTGCATCCCCAGTGGTGCCAGTGCACTCTCTGGACTCACTGCACTGCATCCCCAGTGGTGCCAGTGTACTCACTGGACTAACTGCACGGCATCCCCAGTGGTGCCAGTGTGCTCTCCGGAGTCACAGCACTGCATCTCCAGTGGTGCCAGTGCACTCACTGGACACACTGTACTGCATCACAGGTGGTGCCAGTGCACTCTCTGCACTCACTGCACAGCATCCCCAGTGGTGCCAGTGCTTTCACTGGACTCACTGGACTGCATCGCCAGTGCTGCCAGTGCACTCTCTGGACTCACTGCACTGCATCCCCAGTGGTGCCAGTGTACTCTCTGGACTCACTGCAGTGCATCCCCAGTGGTGCCAGTGCACTCTCTGGACTCACTGCACTGCATCCCCAGTGCTGCCAGTGCACTCTCTGGACTCACTGCACTGCATCCCCAGTGGTGCCAGTGCACCTTCTGGACTCACTGCACTGCATTCCCAGTGGTGCCAGTGAAGTCTGTGGACTCACTGCACTGCATCCCCAGTGGTGCCAGTGCAATCTCTGGACTCACTGCAGTGCATCCCCAGTGGTGCCAGTGCACTCTCTGGACTCACTGTACTGCATCCCCAGTGGTGCCAGTGCACTCTGTGGACTCACTGCAGTGCATCCCCAGTGGTGCCAGTACACTCACTGGACTCACTGCACTGCATCCCCAGAGGTTCCAGTGCACTCTCTGGACTCACTGCACTGCATCCCCAGTGGTGCCAGTGTACTCTCTGGACTCACTGCACTGCATCCCCAGTGGTGCCAGTGCACTCTGTGGACTCACTGCACTGCATCCCCAGTGGTGCCAGTGCACTCTCTGCACTCACTTCACTGCATCCCCAGTGGTGCCAGTGCACTCTCTGGACTCACTGCACTGCATCCCCAGTGGTGCCAGTGAGGTCTTTGGACTCACTGCACTGCATCGCCAGTGGTGCCAGTGCACTCTCTGGAGTCACTGAAGTGCATCCCCAGTGGTGCCAGTGCACTCTCTGGACTCACTGCACTGCATCCCCAGTGGTGCCAGTGCACTCTCTGGACTCACTGTACTGCATCCCCAGTGGTGCCAGTGCACTCATTGGACACACTGTACTGCATCACAGGTGGTGCCAGAGCACTCTCTGCACTCACTGCACTGCATCCCCAGTGGTGCCAGTGCAATCTCTGGACTCACTGTAGTGCATCCCCAGTGGTGCCAGTGCACTCTCTCGACTCACTGCAGTGCATCCCCAGTGGTGCCAGTGCACTCTCTGGACACACTGTACTGCATCCCCAGTGGTGCCAGTGCACTCGCTGGAGTCACAGCACTGCATCCCCAGTGGTGCCAGTGCACTCTCTGGACTCACTGCACTACATCCCCAGTGGTGCCAGTGCACTCTCTGGACTCACTGCACTGAAGCCCCAGTGGTGCCAGTGCACTCTCTGGACGCACTGCAGGGCATCCCCAGTGGTGCCAGTGCACTCTCTGGACTCACTGTACTGCACCCCCAGTGGTGCCAGTGCACTCACTGGACTGACTGCACTGCATCCCCAGTGGTGCCAGTGCACTCACTGGACTCACTGGACACATCCCCAGTGGTGCCAGTGCACTCTCTGGACTCACTGCACTGCATCCCCAGTGGTGCCAGTGCACTCTCTGGACTCACTGCACTGCATCCCCAGTGGTGCCAGTGTACTCACTGGACTAACTGCACGGCATCCCCAGTGGTGCCAGTGTGCTCTCCGGAGTCACAGCACTGCATCTCCAGTGGTGCCAGTGCACTCACTCGACACACTGTACTGCATCACAGGTGGTGCCAGTGCACTCTCTGCACTCACTGCACAGCATCCCCAGTGGTGCCAGTGCTTTCACTGGACTCACTGGACTGCATCGCCAGTGCTGCCAGTGCACTCTCTGGACTCACTGCACTGCATCCCCAGTGGTGCCAGTGCACTCTCTGGACTCACTGCACTGCATCCCCAGTGGTGCCAGTGCAATCTCTGGACTCACTGTACTGCATCCCCAGTGGTGCCACTGCACTCTCTGGACTCACTGCAGTGCATCCCCAGTGGTGCCAGTGCACTCTCTGGACTCACTGTACTGCATCCCCAGTGGTGCCAGTGTACTCTCTGGACTCACTGCAGTGCATCCCCAGTGGTGCCAGTGCACTCTCTGGACTCACTGCACTGCATCCCCAGTGCTGCCAGTGCACTCTCTGGACTCACTGCACTGCATCCCCAGTGGTGCCAGTGCACTCTCTGGACTCACTGCACTGCATTCCCAGTGGTGCCAGTGAAGTCTCTGGACTCACTGCACTGCATCCCCAGTGGTGCCAGTGCACTCTCTGGACTCACTGTACTGCATCCCCATTGGTGCCAGTGCACTCTGTGGACTCACTGTACTGCATCCCCAGTGCTGCCAGGGCGCCAGTGCACTCTCTGGACTCACTGCAGTGCATCCCCAGTGGTGCCAGTGCACTCTCTGGACTCACTGCACTGCATCCCCAGTGGTGCCAGTGCACTCTCTGGACTCACTGCACTGCATCCCCAGTGGTGCCAGTGCACTCTCTGGACTCACTGTACTGCATCCCCAGTGGTGCCAGTGCAATCTCTGGACTCACTGCAGTGCATCACCAGTGGTGCCAGTGCACTCTCTGGACTCACTGTACTGCATCCCCAGTGGTGCCAGTGCACTCTCTGGACTCACTGCAGTGCATCGCCAGTGGTGCCAGTGAACTCTCTGGACTCACTGCACTGCATCCCCAGTGGTGCCAGTGCACTCTCTGGACTCACTGCACTGCATCCCCAGTAGTGCCAGTGCACTCTCTGGACTCACTGCAGTGCATCCCCAGTGGTGCCAGTGCACTCTCTGGACTCACTGCAGTGCATTCCCGGTGGTGCCAGTGCACTCTCTGGACTCACTGCACTGCATCCACAGTGGTGCCAGTGCACTCTCTGGACTCACTGCACTGCATCACCAGTGGTGCCGGTGTACTCTCTGGACTCACTGCACTGCATCCCCAGTGGTGCCAGTGCACTCTCTCGAGTCACTGCACTACATCCCCAGTGGTGCCAGTGCACTCACTGTACTGCATCATCGTTGGTGCCAGTGCACTCTCTGGACTTACTGCACTGCATCCCCAGTGGTGCCAGTGCACTCTCTGGACTCACTGCACTGCAGGCCCAGTGGAGCCAGTGCACTCACTGGACTTACAGTACTGCATCACCAGTGCTGCCAGTGCACTCTCTGGACTCACTGCACTGCATCCCCAGTGGTTCCCGTGCATTCTCTGGACTCACTGTACTGCATCTCCACTGGTGCCAGTGCACTCTCTGGACTCACTGCAGTGCATCCCCAGTGGTGCCAGTGAGCTCTCTGGACTCACTGCACTGCATCCCCAGTGGTGCCAGTGTACTAACAGGATTCACTGCACTGCATCCCCAGTGGTGCCAGTGCACTCTCTGCACTCACTTCACTGCATCCCCAGTGGTGCCAGTGCACTCTCTGGACTCACTGCACTGCATCCCCAGTGGTGCCAGTGAAGTCTTTGGACTCACTGCACTGCATCCCCAGTGGTGCCAGTGCACTCTCTGGAGTCACTGCACTGCATCCCCAGTGGTGCCAGTGCACTCTCTGGACTCACTGCACTGCATCCCCAGTGGTGCCAGTGCACTCTCTGGACTCATTGTACTGCATCCCCACTGGTCCAGTGCACTCTGTGGACTCACTGTACTGCATCCCCACTGGTGCCAGTGCACCTTCTGGACTCACTGCAGTGCATCCCCAGTGCTGCCAGTGCACTCTCTGGACTCACTGCACTGAAGCCCCTGTGTTGCCAGTGCACTCTCTGGACTCACTGCACTGTATCCCCAGTGGTGCCAGTGCAATCTCTGGACTCACTGTAGTGCATCCCCTGTGGTGACAGTGCACTCTCTGGACTCACTGCAGTGCATCCCCAGTGGTGCCAGTGCACTCTCTGGACTCACTGTACTGCATCGCCAGTGGTGCCAGTGCACTCTCTGGACTCACTGCACTGCATCCCCAGTGGTGCCAGTGCACTCTCTGGACTCACTCCACTGCAGCCCCAGTGGTGCCAGTGCACTCTCTGGACTCACTGCACTGCATCACAGGTGGTGCCAGTGCACTCTCTGGACTCACTGCACTGCATCCCCAGTGGTGCCAGTGCACTCTCTGGACTCACTTCTCTGCATTCCCAGTGGTGCCAGTGAAGTCTCTGGACTCACTGCACTGCATCCCCAGTGGTGCCAGTGCACTCTCTGGACTCACTGCAGTGCATCCCCATTGGTGCCAGTGCACTCTCTGGACTCACTGCACCGCATCCCCAGTGGTGCCAGTGCACTCTCTGGACTCACTGTACTGCATCACCAGTGGTGCCAGTGCACTCTCTGGACTCACTGCACTGCATCCCCAGTGGTGCCAGTGCACTCTCTGGACTCACTGCACTGCAGCCCCAGTGGTGCCAGTGCACTCTCTGGACTCACTGCACTGCATCACATGTGGTGCCAGTGCACTCTCTGGACTCACTGCACTGCATCCCCAGTGGTGCCAGTGCACTCTCTGGACTCACTGCACTGCATCCCCAGATGTGCCAGTGCACTCTCTGGACTCACTTCTCTGCATTCCCAGTGGTGCCAGTGAAGTCTCTGGACTCACTGCACTGCATCCCCAGTGGTGCCAGTGCACTCTCTGGACTCACTGCAGTGCATCCCCAGTGGTGCCAGTGCACTCTCTGGACTCACAGCACTGCATCCCCAGTGGTGCCAGTGCACTCTCTGGACTCACTGCAGTGCATCCCCAGTGGTGCCAGTGCACTCTCTGGACTCACTGCACTGCATCCCCAGTGGTGCAAGTGCACTCTCTCGAGTCACTGCACTACATCCCCAGTGGTGCCAGTGCACTCTCTGGACTCACTGTACTGAATCCCCAGTGGTGCCAGTGCACTCTCTGGACTCACTGAAGTGCATCCCCAGTGGTGCAAGTGCACTCTCTGGACTCACTGCACTGCATCCCCAGTGGTGCCAGTGCACTCTCTGGACTCACTATACTGCATCACCAATGGTGCCAGAGCACTCTCTGGACTCACTGCACTGCATCCCCAGTGCTACCAGTGCATTCACTGGACTCACTGGACCGCATCTCCAGTGGTGCCAGTGCACTCTCTGGGCTCACTGCAGTGCATCCCCAGTGGTGCCAGTGCACTCTCTGGACTCACTGCACTGCATCCCCAGTGGTGCCAGTGCACTCACTAGATTCACTGCACTGCATCCCCCGTGGTGCCAGTGCACTCTCTGGACCTACTGTACTGCATCCCCAGTGGTGACAGTGCACTCTCTGGACTCACTGCAGGGCATCCCCAGTGTTGCCTGTGCACTCTCTGCAGTAACTGCAGTGCATCCCCAGTGGTGCCAAAGCACTCTCTGGACTCCCGGTACCGCATCCCCAGTGGTGCCAGTGCACTCTCTGGACTCACTGCACCGCATCCCGTGTGGTGCCAGTGCACTCTCTGGAATGACTGCAGTGCATCCGCAGTTGTGCCAGTGCACTCTCTGGACTCGCGTCACTGCATCCCCAGTGGTGCCAGTGCACTCTCTGGACTCACTGCAGTGCATCCCCACATGTGCCAGTGCACTCTCTGGACTCACTACACTGCAACCCCAGTGGTGCCAGGGCACTCTCTGCAGACACTGCAGTGCATCCCCACATGTGCCAGTGCACTCTCTGGACTCACTGCAGTGCATCCCCAGTGGTGCCAGTGCACTCTCTGGACTCACTGCAGTGCATCCCCAGTTGTGCCATTGCACTCTCTGGACTCACTGCACTGCATCCCCAGTGGTGCCAGTGCACTCTCTGCACTCACTGCAGTGCATCCCCAGTTGTGCCAGTGCACTCACTGGACTCACTGCAGTGCATTCCCTCTGGTGCCAGTGCACTCCCTGGACTCACTGCAGTGCATCCCCAGTGGTGCCAGTGCGCTCTCTGGACTCACTGCTGTGCATCACCTGTGGTGCCAGTGCATCCTCTGGACTCACTGCAGTGCATCACCAGTGGTGCCAGTGCACTCTCTGGACTCACTGAAGTGCATCCCCCGTGGTGCCAGTGCAATCTCTGGATTCACTGCACTGCATCCCCAGTGGTGCCAGTGCACTCTCTGGACTCACTGCACTGAATCCCCAGTGTTGCCAGTGCACTCTCTGGAATCACTGCACTGCATCCCCAGTGGTGCCCGTGCACTCTCTGGACTCACTGCATTGCATCCCCAGTGGTGCCAGAGCACTCTCTGGACTCACTGCAGTGCATCCCCAGTGGTGCCAGTGCACTCTCTGGACTCACTGCACTGCATCCCCAGTGGTGCCAGTGCACTCTCTGGACTCACTGTACTGCATCCCCAGTGGAGCCCGTGCACTCTCTGGACTCACTGAAGTGCATCCCCAGTGGTGCCAGTGCACTCTCTGGACTCACTGCACTGCATCCCCAGTGGTGCCAGTGCACTCTCTGGACTCACTACAGTGCATCCCCAGTGGTGCCAGTGCACTCTCTGGACTCACTGCACTGCATCCCCAGTGGTGCCAGTGCACTCTCTGGACTCACCGCACTGCACCCTGAGTGGTGCCAGTGCACTCTCTGGACTCACTGCACTGCATCCCCAGTGGTGCCAGAGCACTCTCTGGACTCACTGCAGTGCATCCCCAGTGCTGCCAGTGCACTCTCTGGACTCACTGTACTGCATCCCCAGTGTAGCCAGTGCACTCTGGAGTAACTGCAGTGCATCCCCAGTGGTGCCAGTGCACTCTCTGGACTCCCGGCACCGCATCCACAGTGGTGCCAGTGCACTCTCTGGACTCACTGTACTGCATCCCCAGTGGTGCCAGTGCACTCTCTGGACTCACTGCACTGCATTCCCAGTGGTGCCAGTGCACTCTCTGGACTCACTGCAGTGCATCCCCAGTGGTGCCAGTACACTCAGTGGGCTGACTGCACTGCATCCCCAGTGGTGCCACTGCACTCTCTGGACTCACTGCAGGGCATCCCCAGTGGTGCCAGTGCACTCTCTGGACTCACTGCAGTGCATCCCCAGTGGTGCCAGTGCACTCTCTGGACTCACTGCACTGCATCCCCAGTGGTGCCAGTGCATTCTCTGGACTCACCGCACTGCACCCTGAGTGGTGCCAGTGCACTCACTGGACTCACTGCACCGCATCCCCAGTGGTGCCATTGCACTCTCTGGAGTCACTGCGCTGCATCTCCAGTGGTGCCAGTGCACTCTCTGGACTCACTGCATGCATCCCCAGTGTTGCCTGTGCACTCTCTGCAGTAACTGCAGTGCATCCCCAGTGGTGCCAAAGCACTCTCTGGACTCCCGGCACCGCATCGCCAGTGGTGCCAGAGCACTCTCTGGACTCACTGCACTGCATCCCCAGTGGTGCCAGTACACTCACTGGGCTGACTGCACTGCATCCCCAGTGGCGCCAGTGCATTCTGTGGACTCACTGCACTGCATCCCCAGTGGTGCCAGTGCACTCTCTGGACTCACTGCAGGGCATCCCCAGTGGTGCCAGTGCACTCTCTGGACTCACTGCACTGCATCCCCAGTGGTGCCAGTGCACTCTCTGGACTCACTGCACTGCATCCCCAGTGGTGCCAGTGCACTCTGTGGACTCACTGCAGTGCATCCCCAGTGGTGCCAGTGCACTCTCTGGACTCACTGCAGTGCATCCCCAGTGGTGCCAATGCACTCTCTGGACTCACTGCACTGCATCACCAGTGGTGCCAGTGCACTCTCTGGACTCAGTGCACTGCATCCCCAGTGGTGCCAGTGCACTCTCTGGACTCACTGCAATGCATCCCCAGTAGTGCCAGTGCACTCTCTCGAGTCACTGCACTATATCCCCAGTGGTGCCAGTGCACTCACTGGACTTACTGTACTGCATCATCAATGGTGCCAGTGCACTCTCTGAACTCACTGCAGTGCATCCCCAGTGGTGCCAGTGCACTCTCTGGACTCACTGCACTGCATCCCCAGTGGTGCCAGTGCACTCACTGGACTCATTATACTGCATCACCAGTGGTGCCAGTGCACTCTCTGGACTCACTGCACTGCATCCCCAGTGGTGCCAGTGCATTCACTGGACTCACTGTACTGCATCTCCAGTGGTGCCAGTGCACTCTCTGGACTCCCGGCACCGCATCCCCAGTGGTGCCAGTGCACTCTCTGGACTCACTGCACCGCATCCCCAGTGGTGCCAGTGCACTCTCTGGACTCACTGCACTGCATACCCAGTGATGCCAGTGCACTCTCTGGACTCGCTGCAGTGCATCCCCAGTGGTGCCAGTGCACACTCTGGACTCACTGCAGGGCATCCCCAGTGGTGCCAGTTCATTCTCTGGACTCAGTGCACTGCATTCCCAGTGGTGCCAGTGCACTCTCTGGACTCACTGCACTGCATCCCCAGTGGTGCCAGTGCATTCTCTGGACTCACCGCACTGCACCCTGAGTGGTGCCAGTGCACTCTCTGGACTCACTGCACCGCATCCCCAGTGGTGCCATTGCACTCTCTGGAGTCACTGCGCTGCATCCCCAGTGGTGGCAGTGCACTCTCTGGACTCACTGCAGTGTATCCCCAGTGTTGCCTGTGCACTCTCTGGAGTAACTGCAGTGCATCCCCAGTGGTGCCAGTGCACTCTCTGGACTCCCGGCACCGCATCGCCAGTGGTGCCAGGGCACTCTCTGGGCTCACTGCAGTGCATCCCCAGTGGTGCCAGTGCACTCTCTGGAGTCAGTGCAGTGCATCCCCAGTGGTGCCAATGCACTCTCTGGACCTCCGGCACCGCATCCCCAGTGGTGCCAGTGCACTCTCTGGACTCGCGGCACTGCATCCCCAGTGGTGCCAGTGCACTCTCTGTACTCACTGCACTGCATCCCCAGTGGTGCCAGTGCACTCTCTGGACTCACTGCACTGCATCCCCAGTGGTGCCAGTGCACTCACTGGACTCACTGTACTGCATCATCAGTGGTGCCAGTGCACTCTCTGGACTCAGTGCACTGCATCCCCAGTGGTTCCAGTGCATTCACTGGACTCACTGTACTACATCTCCAGTGGTGCCAGTGCACTCTCTGGACTCACTGCACTGCATCCCCAGTGGTGCCAGTGCACTCTCTGGACTCACTGCACTGCATCCCCAGTGGTGCCAGTACACTCACTGGGCTGACTGCACTGCATCCCCAGTGGCGCCAGTGCATTCTCTGGACTCTCTGCACTGCATCCCCAGTGGTGCCAGTGCACTC